>NW_011889517.1:0-12553 GCF_000151845.1 Pteropus vampyrus | reverse complement strand
CTATCCCGGCTCTGCAGTCAACGACCCGCCTCTTCCTCCCTGCTCCTTCCTCCTCACTCCCCTGCCTTCTCTCCACGCCTCTCCTCTTCTCGAGGCGCGTACTCCCGCCACCCAGTCCGTTGCCCGCCTCTGGACACCCCGCCCCGCCTCCCATCTCTCTCCGCCCCCTGACTCCCTACTAGCCAGTAGGGAGTCTTTCTCTTCTTCTCCAGCTCGGCCTGGAACAGTTATAAGCCTTATCTGACGATGCTCTTCCATTTTTCCTCAGCGATGAAACAAGACCTGGCCTTCTGTTACCTAGCCCAACCAGCCTGGGCCCCTGGCTCCACAGGCCATCCTCTGGCCCATGCCGTAACGTTCAAATGCTGGCTTCTCCCAACACAGGCCCCGTTCAGCTCTGTCTTGATTCTTGCTGTGGACTCCATTGCTCTGTAACCCGCTTTCCACATGGCACCGGGATCCCGCTCCTTCTTAAAACTTTCTCAGTTTCCTGATGACTTCAGAATGAAATCCAAAGGGCTCTCCCGGTACATAACGTCTGTCGGGACCTGTTGCCATTCAACTTTACTCTCTACTGCTTCCCTTGCCCCCACCCACCCCTTTTTCATTACACTTGCAAATACCCGGCTTTTCATTTGTTGTCAGTTTCACATTCTTACCTGTTTCAGAGCATTTGCCCTGGCTAATCCCCTTGCCTGACACACCCTTCTCCTGCCTCACGTTGTCATTCCATTTTCAGTGCAAATGTCACTTCTTCAGAGAGAACTCTCCATCGTCCTTTATAAAGTACCTCCTGCCAAGTCTATTACAAAGCAGCCTATTTTAGTACTTTCATAGCACTTATCTCTGATATTAGTTTATTTTTTGAGTACAGTGTGGTTTAGATCAGGGGCTAGTAAACCTTTTCTGTAAAAGGCCAGACAGTAAATATTTTAGGCTTTGTGGGCCATACAGTGTCTTTAGCTACTACAGTACTCAATTCTGCCGTTGTAGCAGGTAAGCAGCTATACCTAAATGAATTAGTGTGGCTAGGTTCCAATAAACCTTTTTTTATGGACACGAATTTGAATTTCATATAATTTTCACATATCATGAAATACTCTTTAATTTTTTACAACCATTAAAAAGTATAAGAACCATTCTTAGCAATCAGGCCATACAAAAACTGGCCACAGGAGGGCTGTAGCTTGCTGATCCCTTGTTTAGAGCACAATGAACCCATAGTACCCTGGGTTTATACTCCTGACTTACATTTACTATCTATGAACAAGTTATTTAACCTCTGTGTCTCAGTTTTCACAACCATACAATGGGAACACTACCAAACCTACTTCATAATGTTGTTGTGAGGGCTAAATGTGTTAATTGTATGAAGAACTTATAGACACTTAGAATGGTGCCTGGCACAGAGTAAGCACAATACAAAAATGTTTGCTATTATTATTTGTGAGTTTATCATCTGCCTCCCCCTGTAACACATGCACCCCCAAGCAGCAAAATCTGGTCTTTCTTATTCATATGGCATGGAACTGTGCGTGGCTCAACTAACATCTATTAAATAAAGAAGCACACATAGACCCCTACAGCAAAAACAAGGATAGGAAGGGTCCCTGAGTAGAGTGCTTAGATAGGCAAGCCCCTGAGGAAGGCAGAGGGGGAGGCAGGAAAAACGAATCAACCAGGCTAGAGATGAATGGAGTACCTGTTCAGCAGAAATGCTGCTCATACCTAAGGGCACTTTTACCTGCCCTAGCAGTGCCATTCCTTGACATCAGAGCCTCATATAGTTCAAAGTCTGCACTTTTACCTGCCCTAGCAGTGCCATTCCTTGACATCAGAGCCTCATATAGTTCAAAGTCTGCAAGAACTAGGACACTGAAAGAACAGCAGAAGAAACAGCCATCAAACATAAGGGAGGATATTCAAGGAATGGCTGAGGAACCCCAGCAACTACCAGCCCTTTTTACCCTTCCCATACTTTCCAGGTCCCCTCAACCAAATGATGAGAGGGGCCAGAGCCAGGCCTGATATGCCTTTATTTCTTTCAGTTATGCTTGCGGCTGGAGTGTGGACGAGGGAAGAGCCCATGGCCAGGACTCCCTGGAGACCAGGGCTGATGATACCAGCTGCCATAGGTGAGGTACCAGGCAAAGGTGCCCACTGCGGCGCCCACCACCTTGTGAGTATACTGGTGGAAATAGATGACGGTACAGAGCAGCAAGAAGTTCCAGAGGCCCAGCAGCAGCACATTGAGCAGGAAGACGAGGCGCAGGGGTGTGCCAGCAGGCAGCCCATGGGCCAGGTACTTGGCAAACACTGCTGCTTCTTCAGCCATGAGCAGGCAGCAGAAGGTGAGCAGGAAGGTGTGGGAGGAGACGGTGTAGCCCCGCCACTGGTGGCCAGCTGCCAGGCAGCTGCGGCGGTCCGGCAGCTCATGCAGCAGCAGGCCCTGGGGCAGAGGCTCGAAGCAGGAGCCAGTCAGGTCCTCGATGAGCAGGAAGGCTCGGCCAGCCCCCCGCCACACGGCTGCCCCCACCACCAGTCGGCTAAGATGCCGGGCAGTCACTGCCACGCGCCGTGTAGCCAGGAACACCACCAGCAACACGAAGCCCCCCAGAAAGGTACACGTCCAGCCCCAAGCCGAATTCACAAACTTTCTGTGGGCAGAGAAGAGGGGAGCCTACTGAGATCCTTCAGCCCCGTCTCCCCACCCTGGTGTGTGTTCCCATCACTGCTCTGTCCCTAGTCCTATATTTCATCACCGGCTCTCTGTTTCCTGTGCCCTCTAACCCCCACCCCCAACCACTTCAACTTTGCCATCTCTTTATAGGACCATTCAGCCTTCTAGGGTCCATGTTGCCTCTTTAGCCCTGTTCCCGACTTCCCCTATACCACCGCAGCACTGTCCCCTTCCCCCTCCTCCAACCTTCTCCTCGACTTCCTAGCCTATTTTTAGTGTCTGGACTGGCAGGAGGACAGAAGCCTGGAGGGAGCTAGGATCCCAGAGTGTAAGGAGCCAGCACCCATGGCCTCAAGTGGACTCACATATTGAAGAAGTTGCCGTGGCTGGCGAAGATAGTCCGAGGGTTGACATGGAACTGCAGAAGGGGCCCAAAGATGACCACTGCTGCCAACCAGGCATGGTAGAGGCGCCGTAAGCAGGGACTGCCCAGTAGGCGGGCGGCCTGTTCACTTCCAAAGTACAGCAAGGCAGAGGCCACCCAGAGCAGCACTTTGACCAGGCAGCCCAGCAGCACCCGCATTCGGGCCCCAGCCCCCAGCCCTGCCCCCACCACCGGCCCCCGCTCCATGTTCCCTCCCCTCCCCACTAACTGCTTGCTCTGCTGGGCAGCTGAGGGGCTGATGGGGCCCCCCCGGACAAGGACAGGCAGTGACAGGTGTGGCAGACACAGGGCAGAAGCCCGTTGGCAGCTGGCAGGCGGGGGGAGAGGGGCGGGGGGCAGTAAGGGGCCAGGGTGAAGGGCTGCTACATTAGCAGGGTCCCAGCCTCAGATGTGTGTCTTGATTGAGGCCTGTAACCTTTCCTGTTAGCCCTGTGTCCCCTTGACCTTTTAGGTCTGTGTCCCAAGCTCTAACCATGTTCTAGTTCATGTCTCAGGGCCAGGCCTGCTGTGCAGGCTTGTTTTTGTCCACAGCCTGCTTTGGTTTGACTGTCTCTGGTTAGATAGTCACCCCCACTCGCCCCAACTTTACTGTGTGTTTGCTCCACAGGGAGAGCAAGGGTCAGGAAGATAAAACTAACTTAACCTTAGGAAGTCATTAAAAAATCTGTATCTGCCTCATCATTAGTGTGGTCCAGCCCCTCCTCTCAGGTCTGAGCACACGAACCCACCACTGGGCTTGCAGCAAGATGACTGTGCACTGCACTGTGTCCAGCTCTGACTTGGGAGGCACATCAGCAGGGTTATCCACGTTTGCACACTGTGACCCCAGGGGCTTGGTTTAGCTCCAGCTCACCTGGTCTGAGGGGCTAAATTGGCCACAGGGCTGCTGTGTAAACCATGGTGGTTGAACAATGCACAAAACATCAGATCTAAAGGGTACCCTTCCTTGATTAGTTTATTATGATAGCCAACAGATGAAATGCAGGTGTCCTGAAAAAGGCGTGGTGTATGAGACGGTGATGGCCCAGGTTGGACATTCAGAGCCCCAAAGATTAGGTTTACTCCCAGGTGACGGGGAAAGCCAGGGTGGAGATCTAGAAGGAAAATCTCCAGCCATTGAAATCTTAGGTTAGGTCCTCCAACCAATTACCTTGGGTCTCAACCGCACCTGACTTGGCCTCTCAACCTGAACACTGGGGCTGGAGCCACAGTACGGAGAGCAACCTACCCAAGCAAAGTCCCTGTTATTCGGTAACTGTTTTGTTACAATCCCTTTTTGTCTTCCTCCCTCATTCTTCAAAATTGATGGTGAGATTTCAGAGCACAGTAAAGGCCCATGAAGTGGTGAAAGGAATGAGCAAGCAAGGACACTTGGGTTCTGGGGGCAACTATGTGACTTTGGGAAAATCAACTAACCTTCCTTGGTCTTCAGTGCTCTCATCTGCAAACTCATCAATCAGGTTCCTTCCAGACCCTGAAGCTCATACCTCAGCATAGTTCCTGCTCATGGACCCTACTACACATGAAGACATACAGAAACCTTCGTACATTTTTAGGTTGACAAAAAAATTTTTCTTCTTGACAAATTTTAAATAGTTTAAATAGTTGCAAAGAACATAGTTTCAGGTGTATTGTATATACTAACATTTCAAAAGCTATTTATATCACCCTTCTAAATATATCCAATGGAATCTAAACACTAGTGATTATATACCTCGCCATTAACCATTTTAAAAATGTGACCAAGATCTTAATAGTCAGAAATTGTATTTCCATTCTACTTCCCCCAAATAATTTATCCTAACATGTTTTATGCTTGAAAGTCTTTTATTGATCACACTTCTCTGCAAAAAAAAATATAATTTGAAATTTAATTTTTAAACATTTCCTATGTTCATAAGGCCCTAAAAGTTAAATGTTTTCTTCTGGATTGAATTTTCATATTTCTTAGTAGTATCAAATGTATTGTTAATACGATAAACATTGCACACATTTTGATAATAAGCTAAAATTGTATTGGAAACACATCTCTTAATGAGAAGAATGAATGGTCCTTGGGCTTTGATTAAATGAGGCTTTCATGACACTAATAATTTTAATTTACTTCTAACTTGGGTACCCTGGAGGTAATACAGGTTCTGAGTGAGATGGGAGGCATCTCTGAGGTGATGTGGCAGAGGGGAAATCAAAAGGGCTGGCGGGAAAGCAGATCTTGTGTGAGTTTCACAGTAGGCAGATCACTTGGAGGAAACACACATGGAGGCTGAGCATCTGAACAATTCATTTTTTTAAAAAACAACCTGTTTTTTACCCCTTGCTATGTCTTTGAGAACCCCTGGAGGTGTGTATCCCAGTTTGAAAACTGCCTGGGAGATAATGAAATGTTGTGGGGAAAGATGGATCAGCGCTGGATGTGAACCTCAGCTGCCAGACCTCTGCACGCCTCCACTTCCTCACCTGCACAAGGGGTGGCTGTGTGGGCGAAGTGCCCAGATGGGGCCTGGCATCAGTGTGCACCAGGTTTTCTCTGGCTCTAGGCTACTTCTTGTAGACCGGACCAGATCCAAGGGCAGCCCCAGAGCAGAGCTGATGTAGCTGTCCTAATCTAAACTGTGCTTATTTCCTGTTATCTCAACTTCTACTTGCTGGAAAGATTCTGAGATTGGTAAGGGACTACCTATTGAAAGGCTCAGTTAACAAATGATTTTGGTATTTCACTTCATCTTGTTTTCTCCCATAAACAAACATATCTGAAGACTTTGTTGAAACTATCTTCTTGAAGTGAGAGGATAAAAGACTTTAGATAGGTGAGAGAGAGAGACAGACACAAGACACTGAGCCAGGTTCCCACAGAGTTTATTGAGGGAGCCAAAGCCAGGGAAAGGACGAAGGAGTCCTAACGTCAACATCTCTCCTTGAAGCTGCTGGCCTTCAGCAAGATACTCTGGGAGAAAAGGGCCTGCCCTGTGTGGGGCCACATGGAGCCTCTCAAATCACAGCCTGTCCTAACCCAAAGACCCAGACACAGAAGGAAGACGACATAATTCCCACTCCAGGAAGGTGCTGAGGATACACCTTACCCAACCCACCCTCCCCTAAAGGGCTAGAGCTCTAGCCATCAGGATCTCTGAAAGGAAGGCCAGATGCCTGGCCCTCTGATTGGCCAGTCTAATCCCTAATGTGAAGGCCTGGGCAATGGGCCTGGCTGACAGCTTGGTTCAGACCTGGCATCTACTCTAGGAGCTAACACTTAACATCCAAACATGATTAAAAACACTCCTGAAAGTTCTCCTGCTGACAAAGGCCACACCTCGGATAATGGCAGTCCTGCCAGACCCTGGACAGAGATAGAGACCCAAGCCAAATGGGTGTGAGCATGTGAGCAGACCCACAGGGAGGATATTCCAGGGCCCAATTAGGGCCTGGAGGCCTGGGCTTCTGTTTTTCCCCATTCAATGCCAGTGATTCCCCAATGATCCCCCAGAAGGGAGAAAGGGAGAAGGCAGAGAGTTTATCAAGAGGCTCAGCCATATATGGGCTGGAGGTCAGATCTACTGAGGTGAGGAAAAGGCTGTAGACGACTGGGGCACTGGGGCAGGGGCGCTGGGGTGTTCCTCAGACTCTGGCATGTCATCATGGAAGTACTCAGCCTGGCGGTACTGCCACAGACGCAGGTTCCCATCCCACTGCAGGGCAGAAGGTGGCAAGTAGTCAGCGGCTGCTGCCCCCTCCCAGGTCCAAGTCCCAGACGTGCACTGCCTCCCAACCCCTGGAACCTCACCGAACTGCTGACAATCTTCTCATCAAAAGGGTGCCAACTGACGTCACGCACACAGGCCTTGTGGTTGGTCAGCTTCTTCACAATGTGGCCGCTGAGGAGGTCGTACACTGTCCAGGAAAGGCCAGAATGGAGAGGGGCCACCAGAAGACCTTCTAGCCACCCCTCATCTCTGCCTGAGCAGGACCACTTACCTACCTCTCAGGCAACTTCCCACTTTCCCAGAGGAGCAAAGCCCACAGCAGAGGTCAGGATTATTTCTGTTTCTTTTCCCTTTCCCTACCTCAGGCTGAGGGTATGGTCTAGCAGAGCTTGCATATCTCTGGCCCTCAGCTAAATTTTACAAGGTCTACAGTTAAGAAAATGCAATGTGGCTTTGAAGCTTTTAGCAGCAATTTTCTAAAAAGCCCACAAGATCTGGAAGGCAACCATGAAAGTGAACAACGGATGTCTCCACAGACATATGGACCTGCTGTTCCTTATCTGGACAGGCCGTACTTTTCTCTCTTTCTGGATGGGTCTCCATCTGAAGGCACTGTTTAGGTTCCTTATAGCTGTAGCTGTGTTTGTGCATTCTTCCCGCTTCAGTTGCTGCTGCCTTTTCGTGTCATTCTTTTTTACCTCTATTCCCTCCTACCTTTCATCTGCAGTCTCTTTCTTTGACTGACTATAAAACAAAACCAAGTATATTTCTGGTAATCTATTACATTTACTGACTAGAATGCTATGTTCCTAGTCTTAATTTAAAACGCTGGTGAATAGAATGTTTTCTGTTTCTCTGTTGAGCCTCCCTTCCTCTAAGCTAAATTAAATTCCACTTGTAGATGTCACTGTTTTTTTTTAAGGTGGTCATTGGTAGTTACAGATAGTGCCAGAGAAACATTCTTGCTCTCTCCAAGGATCCCTGTTCTGACAAAATCCTTACCGACCACTTTGCCAGTGGAGCAGCCGCTGTAGATGAACTGCTGGCCAGTGCTATGCATGGGGGAGAATCGGCAGCGGATAAGGGTGTGCAGCACCCCATGGCCCCGGTAGGTCATCAAGGAACTGTCCCCTGGGAGCTTCAACTTCCGCCAGGCTGGGTAGAGGTGCAGGGAAAGCCCTAGGTTAGGAAGTCTGGATTCTCCAGAATCATTAGTCCTTAGCAAAGACTGATGCTCACAATCATCTTTACAATCCCCAACTGGTGGCTCTTTTCTCACTTAACAGTCAGCTTATATGAGTCACCACTATGACTCTGCTGGTTGTTAAGACACTGAATGACTTTTGCTTTTGTTAGCTGTGAGTGATCCCCAGTCCCCAACACTTGGGACCCCTAGCTGAGGAGGCTGTACCTTGTCCAGGAAAGGCCATAGTGGAGAGGGGCCACCAGAGGACCCCTAGTCTCTCCCCATGGTTCAGCAAACAAAGAGTTCATGCTGGCGGGGGGAGTTGGGGGAGGGTGCGAGGACTCAGCTCCAGGCTAGAACAACATTCACTGGATCCATGACAGGTTAAATATTTTAACTACCACCTCTGACTCTTCACTGACTTTTCGCTCTCCACATCTCAGACTCTTATTTTCCACTCTCACCTTTTTTGGGCACTTGCTGCCAGCGGTAGTCCCAGGTTTGCTGTGTGGCAGCCTGGCGTGAGGCTTCCATGCCTTCCTGGCTGGAAAAGTGTCGGATATCCCAGAGCTTTATTGTCTGGTCTTTGGAGTTGGAGATGAGATACCGGGCATCACCCTGTGAATCCAAAGATGGATAATGAAGCATCAGAGTTTGCAAATGTCAGTGCTGTCACACCAGCTCCCCTCTCCAGTTGAGGGGTAAGAACACTAGTTCTCTGACTTTGCTTATCTCTTTCCTCATCCAGGTGGGCTCACATTAGTTTTCTACTTCAAATCACATTCCCTGGCTAGGCTTTCCCTTCTTTGTCCAGGGCACTGGCTGGGCCTCCTATTCTATCCTGGATTAACTATCTTCTACTTTTCTTGTACAGAAAGCCCTGCCCTACTGCATCAGTACCCACCACCAGGATCTTATGTTTCCTGGCTTAAGCTTCTTCCCTAAACACCAGCTCTTGCAAACCTTGGCTAATAAGGACCTTGGTGAGTTCCTATACCAGTCCACTTTGACACCCTCTCCTGAACAACAGGAACCTCACTAGACTGGCTGTGTAGTGCTGCATCTCTGCTCACCTTGCTGTCAATGAAGGTGATGCCATCCTGGTGTCCAGCCAGTGCACCCACGGGCTTGGGGTCATCCTCTCGCATGGTGCGTCGATCCCACACTTTGCAGATGGCATCATCGCCCCCAGAAAACAGGATTTGGGAACTTATGTCAGCAAAGGCCACTGCATTCACATCATCTTCATGGGACTCAATCTAGGGGAGAAAGAGGCCAGGATATATAGAACCTCTTTCTGGGTCTTCCATGAGGCCAAGGACCAGGAGGCAGAGGCTCTAAGTCTCAGAAGCAGTACCTGAAGGGTACGCCGGTTCTGTTCTCGATCAAAGACATATAGGCAGCCGTCATTGGCCCTGAAAAGGAAGGGATAAAGAAGGTCCTAGAGCCAAGCCTGAAAGGACCAATGCTATGTGTGCACTGGAGAGTCCTTGTTGTGAAGTTCCGCCATGCGGCAAGCCCCCGTCTCTTCTTATACAGCAAGTGGGAGAAGAGTTAGCTGTGTTTACAAGGAGGTTTCAGACCTCCCATCTCATGCTGGGGAAATGGTGAGCAAGAGGTGAAGTAAGTCATAAACTTTGACCCTGGAGAAAGGCTGGTTGTTCTCCACAGCTGCCTTAGTATAGGTATTCAGTGTACTCCATGTAACAACAGAGCTGGTCTCTGAGAGGACTCTAGTCTCGTTAACTGAGGGCAACATACTCCACAAACACTCACCCTCCTAACACTTCTCGTCCGTCTGAGGAAACAGCAATGGAGAAGACAGCAAAGCGACGTTCGTCTGGCCTGAAAAGAGCAAAAAGGAGCTGGGTTAAATAGACTTCCTTCAGTCTTTGTTCATCTACATAGAATCTGATAAGGGTCGTAAGGCACACTTCTCAGGGGAAAAGAAGTCCTGCAAACATGTGCCACAATGTGGATCGCCTCAGGGAGAACCCACAAATAATCCTGCAATTATCTATTTTACCCTTGTCCTCTGCTGACAGGATGGGTGAGTCCCTCCCAGGAATCCACAGAGAGGAACTTGCAACCAGTGTACTTTTCCCTCTAAGCAGGAGTTCCAGTTCAAGAGGTTTGCTCCTGGAGAGCCTTCCTTGAGAAGTTTCTGATGAGTCTGACCAGGAAGGGAAGCCAGTACCTTAGATCCAGGGCAGTGTGTGTGTCTCCCTCCCCGTAGATGTTGCAGATATGAACTAAGAGAAGCAAGAGAAACAAGAATCTTTCAGGGCTGGGTGAAGGTGGGTGGAAGTAAAGCTAGGAAAGAGATAGAAAGGTCAGGATGTCAGACTCTGGGAGTGATCCTTCCAGGAGAAGGTGTGGAGTCTTGGCACAGAGGAGACCTTAGGTCCCAGGCTGGAGAGACAATGGAAGTATGGGGCATACTCACTGTAATCAGACCAGCTGGAGTACAGGAATTGGTTCCCATCAGGGGTGAAGGCCACATCCAGGACGCTCCAGCCTACATCCCGGGCCTTGATGCTCTTGAATTTATGAAAGCGGCCATATTGGCAGTCATACAGTCGGATTATCTGGTCTGTGTAAGTGGGGACCATGCAGAATTAGGGAATATCCTCCCTGAATCCTCCCCAGAATAGACCTCTCTCATTCAGTGTATCTGTGGGATCTTCCCTAGATCATGCGAAACATGTTCTGATTCAGCATCCCTAAGTCGGGGTCTGAGTTCTTGGGTCTGGGCCTTTCTAGCCTCAGTCAATGGGACCATTCTTTGTTCCAAGGCAGTTCGTAGGACCAGGTTCTGGTACCTTGGCAAGCAGACATGAAGATTTGACCATCTTTGCTGTAGATTCCACAAAAAGCCTTCTGAGAGTAGGTATCAATGAAGCCCAGATCATTGGGCAGGAAGCTGGGGAAGCAGAGGAAAAATGAGGGTAAGGGGAGCTCAGGATGAGGAATGTTCTGGTTAACAAAATCCTAACAGAGTGGTTGTGAGTATGAGGGCATTCTTTCATTTTGGCTTTGGGTACAATCCCCTTTCTTTCATTCATTCTATCATCCTCTCGATTTCTATACTTTTCTACTTTGTTTACTCCCAAAGCTTCAACCCCACTTAATCTAACCTTAATATCTTTGAGGATCCTTTAACATCTATCTATCCCTTCAAGTTTTAGGGGATAAAACTCATCTGGCCCTTAGAGTCTCTCCACCAAACCCCATACTCACTGAGACATCACTCGAGATCGTTCTCCAAGGGAGAAGCTTCCCTGGTGGCAGAGGCCCCGTTCTCTCTAAAGGAAGGCATTAAGGAATATTGCTAGCAGAAACACAGGGTCACTTCAGCCACACCAGCCCCCTCTTCCAAAGTTATTGCTATTGCTACAGAAATGAACACCACACACAGTATATTCCAACAAATGCCAATGCAGGCTGGCTAAAAACTCTCCAGCTCTAGCACATGAGGCTTCTTTGGAAAGCTTACTTCTCTCTTCTTTGGTGCTGGCAGCACTTCTGGCTACCTTGATAGGCCTGCTGCCAGGCTGACGGAAGGTGGAGAGGCCTACCTGGTATAGCATTTGAGGAAAGCTGTGCTCCCGGGCTGCCTGCCTAAGCCCCAGCCGCCCTGTGGCCAATTCCACTTGTGTCTTGATCTCATTGCACTCCAGCTCCCGGGTGTCAGGGGTTGCATCCACTGTGAGGACCAAGGAGAAATTTCATCCTAGGTCTTCCAGCCCCAGAGGACAGTTAGCAGAATTGTGCTCAAGCCCACTCAATGTGGCTGAATATACTGAGTCTGAAAAGACTCCCTCATTCCTTGAATTATCTCATCTCCTTTCAATTTAACCCATTTTTCTTTGCCAAAATTAAAAAAAAAAAAAAAAAAAAAAGGTTTGCTAATGAAAGTCTTCTGATGTTAGGGTCTTGGTCTGCCTTTCCTCTTACCAGGTGGGTTGTATCGGTCCCCGAGACGACCATCCCAGGCACCGTCATGCTCTTCCTCTGAGTCTGAGAGGGCCTGGATGAGTTGTAAATTTGCTGCACCTCCTCCTTGCACCAACCTCACTTGGCCTCTATGGAGAGAACTCTCATGATAAAGGGGGAGGATCCCTTTCCAAACCAACCAAATTCAGAGTCAATGACTAACCAGTTCTTAGACTACCTCGTACTCAAACCCTCATACTGTTCCCATTTTGGGTTTTGAGGCTGACTAGACCTTGCTGTCATTTCAGTCTCCCAGAAGACACAGTAGGGAACTAATTCTCACTCTCACAGCAGAGCAGAGAACCCCAACATTACATGGAGGTTGACAGACCTACTAAGTTGACTTTCCAGAAAGCTAAAAATTCTGAGAGCATTCCCTTCTGAGCCTCTGCGCAGAGAGTCCAGTATAGAACACAGTGTTCTGAATGGATTCCCAAGCTTGTTCTCTTCCTCGAGAAGCCACAGCTAAGAAACACAGCCAGTTTCACCTCTCTCTACACAATTTCTAGTAGTCATTAGCCTCAAAGCATTCTTTCAAAAACAGG
>NW_011889516.1:47579-48987 GCF_000151845.1 Pteropus vampyrus | reverse complement strand
AGAAATATTTGTCAAGTTGTTAAACATCATATTGTACAGAAGGTGATAAAATACGTAAACACACTCAATGCAGGGAGCCTTTGCATTCACACCAACTGCAGCACCTTGCCCTATTCTGCCCCCATTTCATATGGAAAAAATCACTGCATCCTTCATCCTCCACTGTGAACCTTGGGGACAGGCCTGGGACACACAGTCGTACCCTCAGGAGCTCCTCATTAGACCCTGAGCACATCATGAGCGAGCACAAGCTTCCTACCTAACTCTGGGTTCATCTCCCCACTGTGTTTGAGCTCAGGCGGAAGCTTTCGTACTGGGTGTGCGTGTGGGGGGCTGTATCACTGAGTGATGGATGGGGCTTCTATAGACGAGTGGATCCGGGGTGTGAATTCCTCTTCCATTTACACGATTTATTTCTATGTGATAAAGGAGAGAAACACATACTTACCCGGGACACAATGTGAGTGCACTAGAGAGGCTGGCTTCTCTAAGTAGATCTAAACAGCTCAGATGGCCTATAGGGTAGAGCAATCAATCTTTGTTCAGTTGGATTAGGGGTGCTGAGCCACCCCATGAGGCCTGGGAAGAGAAATGCTCTTCAGAGTAAAGAGAAGGCCATGTCTTTGGGAAGCTCAAAGTGCTCCTTCCTCTATCCAACCAGGAACCAGGGAGAAGTCCAAACACGCGGGGTCCCTCACTTGAACCCTCACCACTCTGGTCACACCCCCCGCAGCTACCCTCTTATGGGCAGCGTTCCAGGATGTGGGAGGATTTACAGCAAAGACCGTGATGGGGTCTGAAGGCACAACAGCAGACCGACTGTGCAATGCCGGGGCCCAGTGAGAATCATTGGAGGGACCCACGTCAAAAATTAAGAATGAAGTGACAGCGAGGGCTCAGCGTGCACTTCTGTGCAATGCCCGATTCCTGTTTCTGTGTCTCCCATCAGTCGAATGGCTGCACAGTGACTCTGGCATCTCTTACCTGATCCTGAACTAGAAAGTGTCTTTTCATTCTGGTTACACAGAGGTCTCATGCCACCAGAGGTCCTGTTTCAGGACTGTGGAAGTGACAGGTGCTCCGTGGTCACTCTGAGCCACGCACGCTGCGTAGTGCAGGCCCACTAACAAGACTCCTTTCCTTCCATCACAGACTTTGGGAGGAAAGACTCACCTTTAAGGTTAATGAATAGGATATGAAGGACAGTGATATCACTTTTCAGAATTTACCATCCTTTCTAAATGCAATTGTGAGCCTAGGTGCTTAATTCCATACAGATTTATTTTTTGTAGTGACTTCTCTTTGTGTAATATTAACCTAAGTGATATCTTTAGATGATGCGAGTGAACATAAAGTGAGAAAACAATATTCTGAAATGTTTGTACTGACAGTAACACTCAAAATCTAT
>NW_011889516.1:46406-47529 GCF_000151845.1 Pteropus vampyrus | reverse complement strand
TGGTGAATCTGCCCTTCACAGAACTGCCATAATTTGTGGTACTACTATCTGCATTAATTTCTCCAACCCACTCTGGCCCCTTCCCTGGAGCCTGGTGGAACCAGATCATCCAGTAGCTACTGAAGGTGAATCCAGAGGCCACACAGGAGAGTCTCAGAGACTCCCCGGGCCGCACCACATCTCCCCCAGACTCCACCAGCTGCACTTCACACTGGACACCTGTGAACACAGACACGTCCGGGTCAGGAAAATGTCACACGTCCGTGTTCCTCACTCAGACCCACTCACGTACTCAGTGTCCCTTGTTCCCCATCAGTCACCTCGTAAAACAGCGACGAGGAAAACCCAGCTGAGCCCAAACGCCATGGTGCGTCATGCGTGTTCAGACCTGATCCTGGATGGGGACACCTGGGAATCGTGGGGCTGGGCTCCTGTCCCAGAGCTGCAGGCTCGGGGCTGGGCTGGCTTTTATCAGCAGAGGGGCCCTATTTGCATGTGCTCTGACTGTATAAGGAGCTCTGTGGTTGGGGACCCACAGAGAGGGCAGCGACTCAGAGTAGGCGTCAGTGTGTTTGGGCACTTGGTGGCAATGAGCTCATTTGGTGAAATATGACTTTTACCGTGACATGTGTTACTTAATCACTTACACCATCATCTTAGTTCATTTTACTCATGCACATAAGTCATGTGATGTGATATCATTTACCCGCATCAGAGGTGAACAAGGCCAAACAGGACCACAGAGAGCTGGCTGGTGTCGAGAGCTCCCTTGTGTAAAAGTGAAATTATGTGTCTGGCCCTGCATGCTCCCCACTGCACCCCACTGCTCCCCTGGGCCACCTCCAGGACAGAGTGGACGTGCCCAGTGAGGTGCAAATCTCTGTCCTGCATGAGCACATGTGGGATTTGCTGCCTTCTAGTGCTAACGGAGAGCACGTGTGAGAACCAGGGTCACAGGTGTATTGCAGGCGCCTGCCCCATCTGAATGTCACTCTCTGTGCCTCTAACTTTCTCTGTCCACTTATAACTGCACTTGTACGGTAGTCGTCTTGCTGTGGTAGAGCTCTGTCAGCCACAGCCACGCCAGGATGATGTGTACAGTTGGAATCGCACGCACATTTAT
>NW_011889516.1:29649-45370 GCF_000151845.1 Pteropus vampyrus | reverse complement strand
CATTTATGTTCTTTAGGTTCCTCTAATGAAGGACACTTCTGAGAAACCCTGCAGATACACACCATATGGTCAATGCACACTCTACTTCCATTATTCAGTGAATTAGATGCATACAAGAAATGTATGCTCAGAGGTGACCTTTGACCTGTTATTAGATGTAGGGATCTAATCTCACGATGTGTAAGTGGCACCTGGACAGACATCACTGGACAGGAAATCACTGAACATTGTTAAGTCTCTCCCAGGAAGCTTGAATCTGGAGAGCACAATGAGGAAGAGACCTGTTGGACTTCAGGTGAGGTCACATTTTGAAAAGACGCCTGTCCCCCTGGCTGGACTCAAAAGGAGCACGTGCCACCTTACACCAGGACAAGGAACTGTCACTCCTGAAACACGAGCCAACCCCTGAGAGTGCTCTGTCCCAGGGGGAGCTGCAGAGCAGGCAGGAGGAGACGCAGGAGTCCTGGCTTCCAGGATGCGCTGGGAAACGAGGTCCAAGATCCCATCTGAGAGGCACGGGTCTCTGTGTGAGGACATCTCATAAGTGCTGCTGTCAGGATTCTGTGCCTGTGCCGACATAACCAGGAATGTGATGAACATCCTTCTGGTCAGTGAACCTGCTCACAGGTAGTGAAATCTGGGAGCTTGCTACGTCTGAAATGTACATCCACCATTCATTTGTTGAAGCCGTAACACACGATGTACTGTATGGGAGAAAGATTCTTAGGAAGTAATCGGGCTAAGCAAGGTTAAATGTAAATCTTTGTCTGTATAAGAAAATGAATAGAAAGAGCAATATCGCTCATTTTCTCCAGCACATGAGATTCCAGTGAGAAGTCAGCTGTCTCCCACTGGGAAGCCTTGTCTTCAGGAATCAATGTCTCTACACAGTGACCTCGACTTCCTGTCCGCACAATTCGAGACAATAATTTCTGTCATTTAAGCCGCCCAGTCATTGGTCGTTTGATGGCACCTTGAGCACATGAGACAGACTGTGTTTCTGAGACGTGGGTGCTGCTTGAACGAGCACCCAAGAAGATGTAAGTGGACGTGGATCTAGGTGATGGGTAGGAGGTGGGAGACTTTTAGATGCCTGGTAAAAAATTCCGAGCTTGCTGAGAGGGGTTTTACAGGTGATTGTGTGTAACTCAGGCAGAGCCATGGAGGAAGCTCCCACACTCTGAGAGAATGCGCACACAGTCACGAGGACAGCGGTGGTTGGAGTGTGGTCATTGAGAACTATTCTGGTGCGGTGTCAGTGGAAATGAGAACAGGTCAGTGGATCTGGAGAAAAGGTGATGTTGTCACCAAGTGTCAGAGAGCTGGGCTGGCCTGATTTCTAAGGTGACGTGGAAGGTAGAGCTACGAGCAGTGAAAATGGGAATTTAGATGTGCAGATTTCTAAGCAAAGGGCAGGCGTGGTTGGCTCCTCCTGCGGCTTTGAGGAAAAGTGAGAGGAGCGAATGGTCCAAGATGGAAGCGTCAATCGAGCGCTAATCAGAGCTTGGAGACGGGAAAGTTGCCCAGCCCATCCAAGCGGCCAGAAGTGTGGAGCTTCCTGTGTCGAGGGCAGGAAAGGAGGTGCAGAAAAATGATCGGTAAAAACATGGCGGGCGTGGCGAGTGGGTACCGCAGCCATCGCAGAATCAGCCCGGGGAAGAGACGTGATTGTTCCTGCAGAAACACAGTCATTTAGAAAGAAAGGGGATGAGCAGGTGGCGCAGAATGAATGAGCGTTCAGATTTCTTGGCGTGCACAGAGCAGGACGGGGACCTGCATCGCGTGAGGATGAACCAGGTTGAGGAAAAGGGGAGAACGGCCTGGGGAAGGTGCCGGGTTTTGACAGCTGTGGGCCCGTCACTCCTTCCCCTGTTCCTCTCTGTCTCTTTCAGAACGGGATTCTCTTACCCGTGCCTGCCGCACCGTCACATTTTGGGAGCACGTAACTGTCTGGTTTCACAGGTTCACAGCTGGAGAGGACATTCGCCAAAGGTTGAACCATTCACAAAGTTCCACCAATAACTGATGAGATGGCATTTAGATGAGAGTTTGGACAGTAGACTTTAGAGTCGGTGCCATAATGAGCAAGACACTGGGGGCTGTTGGGTTAGAGTTACTGTATTTTGCTTGAGAGAAACACGTGAACTTGGAGGTCCACAGGTGGAATATAATGGTCTGAATTGGGTTTCTCAAAAATTCATAAGCTGGAGTCTGCATTCGCAATGACTGATTTAGAATCAGGCTTGGAGGAGGCAGGAAAGGTTAAGTGAGGTCACAGTGTGGAGGTCCCGCCCCACTAGGACTGGAGCGTTGTGGAAAGGGCAGGGAGTTCTCTCCATCACCGAAGGACTCAGTACGAACGTGGTCACCTGCAGCCAGCACAGAGCTTTCGCCAGGACCGGAATCAGCCAGCGCCTTGAGGTCCTCATCTTCACTGTCACCCTCAATGCAGGAGGTGATCTCAGTCATGTATCAGCAGTGACTGAGCACTACTCAGTCAAATCTGAAAGGTTTTCTTTCATGTGTCACCACTCGCTCAGTCTGGACGTGGCCGTCCAAGAACCTGTGCCCTTTTGCATTCTGAACTGCAGCAGCTTGTCCTCTCTGTCCCCATGTCATACGGCAAAGGCATTTCATTCTTTATCCTCTACTGTGAACCATGGGGACAGGCCTGGGACACATGGTCGTACCCTCAGGATTTCCTCATTCAGATTTCTGAGCACACCAGGTACGAGCACCCACTTCCTCCCTCGACGTTTTTCAATTCCTCTCTGAGTTTCAGCTCAGTCCGAGGCTTCCATACCAGATGTGGGGCTGTATCCCTGAGGGGTGGGTGGGGGATTTATAGACAAGAGGGTCAAGGGTGTGAATTCCTCTTCCATGGGCAGAGAAATGCTCTTCAGAGTAAAGAGGAGACCACGTCTGTGGGGAGCTCAAGTGCTCCTTCCTCTAACTGACCAGGAACCAGAGAGAAGTCCAAACACGCGGGGTCCCTCACCTGAACCCTCACCACTCTGGTCACACCAGCTGCAGCTACCCTCCCACTGGGAGCGTTCCTGGATGTGGGAGGATTTACAGCAACGACGTGATGGGGTCTGAAGACACAACAGCAGACTGTGCAGTGCAGGGCCCAGTGCAGAATCATAGGAGGGGACCATGTCGGAAATTATTATCCTCTTTGCTGTGACTGGTACATGGGGAGGGCTTGAGAGTGAGGGAGACTGCAGCACGGGGGACACAATGACTAAACAGATTTAGTGGAACTAGGACAGCAGGTGACAGCAGGTGATGAAGGGTGTTTATCATTCACCCGAGAAAATGAGGAGCAAGAGGTTAACGTGCTGCAGGCAGGACAGGGACCCTGTGGGACAGAGTCCTGGGGGACAGGTCCTCCCATGTGGGTCATGTGTCCTGTCTGAAGGGAGGCCCCCGTGGGGACAGCGTGTGTCTGTGGGGGGCAGAGCCTGAGCTCAGCACACAGGTCACTGCACTGTGCTGTGTCTCTCTGTGTGGAAACAGTTCCCAGCCTCAGGGACACAAAGCCCTCAGGTGGTCTCTCTGTCAAGAAATGAGAAAGGACACATTGAAAGCTGCTGCAGGAAAGGTCCCCAGGCACTGCTGATACGCCATCTACAGACATGTTACTTCTTCATTTCTCATCTTCAGTGAGAATGTGGAAAATTAGAGCCACAAAGAAACAGCAGTAATTCTCCTGGGAGGCAGCTGAGAGATTTGAGAGGAAATCGCTGCTCTAACAGGAAGCCCCTTCCCCAGCTCCCTCTGCACCTGCTGCTGGGCTGGTCTGTGTGTGCTGTGCTGTGTGTACCCTGAGCGCCCCCTGGTGACCTGAATGCCACCCCCCTCTCCTGTAGAAAGTTTTGTGACTGGGCTCACACTGAAGTCCCCTCACTGTGTCTGTCGTACAGTAATACACGGCCGTGTCCTCAGGCTTCAGGCTGCTCATTTGCAGATACAGCGTGTTCTTGGCGTTGTCTCTGGAGATGGTGAATCGGCCCTTCACGGAGGCAGCGTAGTATGTGCTGCTGCCATCACTATTAATGGATGAGACCCACTCCAGCCCCTTCCCCGGAGCCTGGCGGACCCAGGTCATATCATAGCTACTAAAAGTGAATCCAGAGGCTACACAGGAGTGTCGCAGAGACCCCCCGGGCCGCACCACGTCTCCCCCAGACTCCACCAGCTGCACCTCACACTGGACACCTGTGAACACAGACACGTCGGGGTCAGGAAACTGTCTCATGTCCCTGTTCCTCACTCATTCCCACTCACATACTCAGTGTCCCTTGTTCCCCATCAGTCACCTCGTAAAACAGCGACGAGGAAAACCCAGCTGAGCCCAAACGCCATGGTGCGGTGTGCGTGTTCAGACCTGATCCCGGAATGGGGACACCTGGGAATCGCGGGGCTGGGCTCCTGTCCCAGAGCTGCAGGCTCGGGGCTGCGCTGGCTTTTATCAGCAGAGGGGCCCTATTTGCATGAGCTCTGACTGTATAAGGAGCTCTGGGGTTGGGGACCCACAGAGAGGGCAGAGACCCAGATCAGGCGTTTGTGTGTTCGGGCACGTGGTGGCAATGAGATCATTTGGTAAATATGACTTTTATTGTGACATGTGTTACTTAAACACTTAGCACCATCATCTTATTTCTTTTTATTCATGCACATAAGTCATATGACGTGATATCATTTACCTGCATCACAGGTAAACAAAGTCACACAGTATCACAGTGAGCTTGATGGTGTCGAGAACTCACGTGTGTAAGAGTGAACTCATGTGTCTGGCCTTCCAGCTGGGACTGCGAACAGAAGGGACATGGGGAGGCCCATTGATGAAGGACTTGGACGTCCTCGGAGTTGCACTTTGGAGGGACCACGTGCTGGACCCTCCTCCCATTGCAGAGCAACTTGAGAACGTCACCCGCCAGCTCTCCCTTTGCCTGCTCTCAGGGTCGGATTTGCACTGGGGCCTGAAAACATCTGCAGTAGGTTTGAGTTTTCTCCAGACTCTGACATGGTGGAATCTAGCAGCATCATTTCTGCCTTGGTGAATAACCTCTACGTCTTACGCAGGCGATTAATGTGACTCTCATTGTCAAAAAAATATAAAATGAGAACACCAACATTTTTTATTCAGAAGCGTTAGGGGAAAGCAGAGAATAATAAATGTATGAAGGTTCCTGGATACTCCTGCAAGGAGGGTAAGCAACAGATCAAACAGGAAAACCAGCCCCGAGTCTCCATCTGCACGAGATGCAGGGGCTGAGTCCAGTCACAGGCATTTGTGTGCCCCCTGAGTCCATGGCATTTGTGTGCCCCCTGCAGACCTTGATCTCCTGCAGGCCCTGACCCCCTGCAGGCCCTGACTCTCTGCAGACCCTGACCCCCTGGATGCCCTGACCCCCTGGTGTCCTCAGCACACTTTTTCTTCAAAGTCCCACAGAGAAACTGAGACTAGCCCAGCCCCTCCCCTTACCCAGCATGCAGTGGTGCGTCCCTCCGGTATAGGCATATGGACCCTCCTGTGCAAACCGTGTCCCCTTTAGTTTCCTCTGTCAACTGACCCCACCATCTACCCCTGGGCCGCAAGTCCCCAGCTGCCTCTGCTGAACCCAGCAGCACCCCTGACTCTCTGCTGTGGCGATACTTAAATCGCAAGTGTCTTAACTAAAACCTTCCTTTCAAATTTAGCAATTGTTGGAAGACATTTTTTCAAGTCACGGAGACAGAACAAAGTGAAAGGAGGCGTCAAGCCTCAATCGTCTCCTGGCAGGACACAGGTGATGAGCTGGCTCCTCTTCCATCAGTGGCTCCTCAGGACCCAGGAAGGTGGATCGGAGGGCACAGCGACAGCCCAGAGGTTGGCTCTGAGCCACAGCAGCTCATCCCCAGGTCTTAAGACCCAATGGAGTTCTCTCAGATGCGCTTAGAATCATCTTCAGCTGGTGATTTCTCTCTAACTTCATTTCCTCTCTTAGGAAGGGAGGGGTCTGGACTGTGACCATGTGCCTGCCCTGCAGTGCATTTTAGAATGAGGTAACTGGTCTTCTAGGACCACAGCTCTGCAAGTGGAGGGGATTCTGCTCAGGATGCATCCACCCAAATCCTCACTGACACCTGAGTTAGAGATTACACTCGGGACATTGGACATGATGCTCTTCGGTATTTGGGGATTCAGGTCATGCTTTAATGAGTCAGCTGTGGGGGATGTTGGGATGTGCTTAGTGGAACTGGCCTGTGGGATGGATGTGAGTATACGGAAGGCTGTTTCAGTAGCTCTGTGCTCAGAAGCTGTGACTGTTCCAGGGGAAAGGCACGTTGCCATTCCAGGACGATTAGACGTCTTGAGGTAAATGGCTTCCTGTTTAATCTGAGACACTCCTAATACAGCCACAAGTGTTCACGCCAGAGCGAGGCAGAGGAGATTAGACTCCAGGAGATAAGGAAGCAATGTGACCGTGATGTGAGGTGACTTCCTCCAGGCTGTGGGCATGGAGAACGGGATGTAAGGAAAGCGGCTCCTGAACCAGGAAACACAGAAGCAGACCAATGTCTGAGTTTGCTCAGGCTGCTATGGAAGAATATGAATCCTGGGTATTATATCAGCAACATCGCTGTATTTACCACGGTTCTGGAGGTGGCAATGCAAGGTCAAGGTCCAGCATGGTCACCACTAATGAGAGCCCTCATTGGAGTTTGTATCTGGCAATTCTCCCTCTGTCCTCACATGGGAGAAGGGGCACACATGGTCTCTGGGGCCTCATTTAGAAAGAGTCTGGTCCCATTCATGAAGACTCATCACCCAGCACCTCTCAGAGACCCCACCTCCTAACACTGTCCTCTGTGAGGTTACTAATTCAACATGTAAATTTGGGGAGCACACATGTTCAGACTACAGGCCCCCCGCCAAGCACCAAGACATGTGTGGTCCTGTCAGCACCTTGATGTCTGTTCAGGGAGACTGACTTCCTGCTCTGACCTCCAGACTGTGAGGAGTCAATGTGTGTTGACTGTACCCTGAGTGTGTGGTACTGTGATTGAGCAGGGACAAGGAAGTCACACAGGCTGGGCCTGAGTCCCACGTCATCAAGAGTCTCCCTGCGCTGCTCCCCGTGTTTGAGCACAGCAGTCCTGCCCCAGGAACAGGGACACTGCAGGCTGTGGTCGGGGGAGGAGCCTCTTCAGGAGCTCAGCCCTGCAGGAGAGAACTGAGGGAGACTGTACTAGAACCTGGCTCACCCGTCACCATGAATTTGCTACCAGGAGTCGGGATAGTTCTCCCAGAAGGTTATGGGCCTGGTGCTGGACCTCAGCTCAGAGTGGGCAGTAGGAGTTCACCCTTCAGTCTTTATACTTACCTAAGTTGAAGCATCATTCCCTTTTCAGAAACAGGGGAACGTGGGAGGAATGGCTGGGGGATCTGCAGTCCCAACCCTGAATCTGACACCAACACGTAATCCCAGACGATGCCTGAACTAACTCCCCTCATCCAGAGACCAGGGAGGTGCAACTGTGCCCTCTGCAGAAGCAGTGACAAATGATAAGGACCTGTCAGGAAATGGTGACCCTGCATCTTCCTGCAGGACACCTGGACTCGTGACACCTTTCCCTGAATGACAGATGAGCATCTGAGATCTTCTCCATCTCTGGTACCTGACTCTGTGTGAGAACTTCAGGGGAATAATTGTTCCCTTCCTTCCTCAGCCCCACTCAACTGCCCTCTCTCTCAGGGTTTCTGTCACTCTCAGGATGTGGGTCGTCACACTGTGTCTCTCGCACAGTAATATGTGGCCGTGTCCTCAGGCCTCAGACTGCTCAGCTCCATGTAGGCTGTGCTGGTGGACTTGTCTGCGGTGATGATGACTCGGCCCTTGAATTTCTGTGCGTAGCTTGTGCTACCATCATTAGGGTTAACGCGTCCCATCCACTCAAGCCCTTGTCCTGGTGCCTGTCGCACCCAGTTCATATAGTATTCGGTGAAGGTGTATCCGGAAGCCTTGCAGGAGACCTTCACGGAGGCCCCAGGCTTCCTCACCTCAGCCCCAGACTGCACCAGCTGGACCTGGGCGTGGACACCTGTGGAGAGGAGACAGCAGTGGGTGCAGAGCCCTGACTGGCCCTGGTGCCCTCGTCAGCTCAGGGCTGGGGATCCCCTTACCTGTGGCCACTGCCACCAGGAGGAGGACGCTCCAGCTCCAGTCCATGCTGAGGGTGGTGCTGTCAGGGCCTCTGTGGGGGGAGGTGTGATGGTGGGTGCTGTCCCTACTTAACCTAGTGCGCCTTGGCTCATTTGCATATTCATGAGGCAGAGTATTCAGAGCTGAAGAGTTGGCCCCACCTGAGAGAAGTTGATGACACGGAAACCGTGGTCAATGAGCACATGAAGTCCCAGGTACAAATGCTTGTTGTGCATATGTGTCCCTGTCAGGGGCCTGATCTCTGTGCAGACAGAGCTTTTCCCTCTGAGGATCGAGTCCAACAGGACGTCTCCTCACTGTGCATGCTCCTTGAGTGTCACTGGGAGACTAGATGCATCTGGGCTCTGATGTCACACCTCGTATTCCTGCGTCAGGGTGTCTCTTAAATATCACACCTAGTAAAACACACCCTGCCACCAGCTCCTCACAATTCAGATGTCTAGAAGCCCCAGACCTCCCCTTGGTGTGTGGTTCTCATTACCTTCTCGAGATTGGCAAATGGTCCTGACAGAATGGAATGTCTATTTTTGCTTCTGCCGTCTCTGTCTAATTTGAAATTTAGGTGATCTGTGGAAAGAGGAAGCCCCAAACCCCATGCCCTCTGTACCTATTCTGGGTGTGAAATCTTTGCTGGGTGTCTCCTGAGCACCCCCTGCAGCCCATCACCTATCCTGCATGAGAGAGTCCTGTCTGGGCTCAGAGGGCATGACCTCACAGGGTTTCTAGGAAAGTATTAAATATCTGTGCCCTGACTTCAGGATGCTCCCTCAGGAACACCACATGCTTTTGGCTTCTCCTCTTAATATAGTGAATTGGCCTGGCTCACCCCCAATTTCTGTGCAGGGAGATCCTAATCAAGGGCTTTCCAAACCACCAGGGAGCCCCTTCCCTGGGGATGACAGATGCACTGACCATGGCAGCAGTTCACTGAGTTCAGAATCTCTTGGGGACTTCCTAGATCATTTAAGTTCTTTAGGTTACTGTAATGAAGGACACTTCTTAGAAATCCTGCAGATACACACCATGTGGCTAAATGCACAGTCTACTTCCACTATTCAGTGAATTAGATGCACACACCAGATGTATGCTCAGAGGTCACCTTGACCTGTACTAGATGTAGGCATTTAATCTCACTATGTGTAAGTGGCACCTGGACAGACATCACTGGACGTGAAATCACTGAACAATGTCAAGTCTCTCCCAGGAAGCTGCAATATGGAGAGCACAACAGGCAAGGGACCTGTTGGACCTCAGGTGAGGTCACATTTTGAAAGGGCATCGGTCCCCTAGGCTGGACTCAAAAGATACATGTGCCACCTCACATCAGTTCCAGGAATTGTCACTCCTGAAACACAGACTAACCCATGAGAGCTCTCTGTCCCAGGGGGAGCTGGGAGTAGGCAGGAGGGAATGCAGGAGTCCTGGCTTCCAGGATGCGGTAGGACACGAGGTCCACGATCACGTCTGAGAGGCACTGGTCTCTGCGTGAGGATGTATCATAAGCGCTGCTGTTAGGAACCTCTGCCTGTGCCGACATAACCAGGAATGTGATGAATATCCTTCTGGTCAGTGAACCTGCTCACAAATAATTAAACTTGGGAGCTTACTGTGTGTGAAATGTATGTCTCACCATTCATTTGTTGAAGCCGTAACACGCAATGTACTGTATGGGAGAAGGATTCTTAGGAAGTAATAGGGTTAAGCAAGGTTAAGTTTATATCTTTGTCTGTATAAGAAAATGAATAGAAAGAGTGATATTGCTCATTTTATCCAGCACATGAGATTGCAGTCAGCTGTCTCCCACGGGGAAGGTTTCTCTCCAGGAATCAAAGTCTCTGCACACTGATCTTGACTTCCTGTCTCTCAGTGAGAGGCAATAAATTTCTGTCATTTAAGCGGCCCATTCATTGGTGTTTGTGATGGCAGCTTGAGCACATGAGACAGACTGTGTTTCTGAGATGTGGGTGCTGCTGGAACAAGCACCGAAGAAGGTGCACATGGACGTGGAAGCAGGTGATGGGTAGGAGGTGGTCTCTCTGTCATGAAATCAGAAAGGACACATTGAAAACTGCTGCAGGAAAGGTCCCAGGCCCTGCTGATACGTCATCTATAGACAGGTTATTTCTTCATTTCTTGTGTGTGGGGGAATGTGGAAAATTAGAGCCACAAAGAAGAAGCAGTAATTCTCCTGGGAGGCAGCTGAGAGATTTGAGAGGAAATTGCTGCTCCCAACAGGAAACCCCTTCCCCAGCTCCCTCTGCACCTGCTGCTGGGCTGGTCTGTGTGTGCTGTGCTGTGTGTACCCTGAGCGCCCCCTGGTGTCCTGAGCTGCCCTCCTGTCTCCCTCAGAAGGTTTGTGACTGGGCTCACACTGAAGTCCCCTCACTGTGTCTCTCGCACAGTAATACACGGCCGTGTCCTCAGGCTTCAGGCTGCTCATTTGCAGATACAGCGTGTTCTTGGCGTTGTCTCTGGAGATGGTGAATCGGCCCTTCACGGAGGCAGCGTAGTATGTGCTACCACCACTACTACTAATGGATGAGACCCACTCCAGCCCCTTCCCCGGAGCCTGACGGACCCAGCTCATGCTGTAGCTACTGAAGGTGAATCCAGAGGCCGCACAGGAGAGTCGCAGAGACCCCCCGGGCCGCACCACATCTCCCCCAGACTCCACGAGCTGCACATCACACTGGACACCTGTGAACACAGACACATCAGGGTCAGGAAACTGTCATATGTCCGTGTTCCTCACTCACACCCACTCACGTACTCAGTGTCCCTTGTTCCCCATCAGTCACCTCGTAAAACAGCGACGAGGAAAATCCAGCTGAGCCCAAACGCCATGGTGCGTCGTGCGTGTTCAGACCTGATCCCGGAATGGGGACACCTGGGAATCGCAGGGCTGGGCTCCTGTCCCAGAGCTGCAGGCTCGGGGCTGGGCTGGCTTTTATCAGCAGAGGGGCCCTATTTGCATGAGCTCCGACTCTATAAGGAGCTCTGGGGTTGGGGACCCACAGAGAGGGCAGCGACCCAGAGCAGGCGTTTGTGTGTACGGGCACGTGGTGGCAATGAGATCATTTGGTGAAATATGACTGTTACTGTGACATGTGTTACGTAAACACTTAGCACCATCATCTTATTTCATTTTACTCATGCATGTAAGTCACGGGATGTGATATCATTTACCTGCATCACAGGTGAACAAGGCCAAACAGGACCACAGAGAGCCTGCTGGTGTCGAGAACTCACATGTGTAAGAGTGGACTCATGTGTCTGGCCCTGCACGCACCCCACGGCACCCCACTGCTCCCCTGGGCCACCTCCAGGACAGTGGGGACCTGCCCAGTGAGGTGCAGGTCTCCATCCTGCATGAGCGCGTGTGGGATTTGCTGCCTTCTGGAGAGCACGTACGAGAACCAGGAGGCGACTGTCCCATCTGAGTGTCACTCTCTGTGCCTCTAACTTTCTCTGTCCACTGGTAACTGCAGTTGTACGGTAGTCGTCTTGCTGTGGTAGAGCTCTGTCAGGGACAGCCACGCCAGGATGATGTGTACAGTTGGAATCGCACATACACAGATGATGTCCATGTTACATCCTCAGCATCATAATTGGAAATGCAGCGTATGGTGTGACCCGGGCTCGCACCAGTCAGTGCTGAGTCTGCATCCAATGCATGCGTCCACCTCCATGTGAATCCGTGCACCTGCTGATGGGTGTTGGAGTGTCCCCAGTTCCTGCGCTCTACAAGGAAAGCCAATTCTCAGCTTGTAGATGTAGAGACCTGAGAAAATGTTCTTATTCTTATGACACACAGCCACAGTGACGAGCAAGCTGCGCTAAGTGCAAATCAATCAATTCCCTTGAACATTCAGATATGGGAAAATCCACAGAAATTGCACCCCGAGGTCTGGGAACTGAGGTTCCTACAGAAAAATAAGAGACCAAACTCAGCCTACCCATGTGATAGGTCTACGGAGGGCATAGCTCTAGAAAGAACAAAAATTTAACTAAAAACAATTAATCTTTTGAAAAGCCAGTGTCTTCAAATTCAGGGAGCCCATCCCCCATTGAGGGCACAGAAGGCCGTGTGTGAACCAAGAAGCGAGACCTCAAGATGCCGAGTCTGTGGTTGTCTTTATCATGGATTCGTCTCCCCCAGGACTGTGTGAAGTTAATTCCAGTTGTCTCTCTCAGCTGCTTCATTTCTGTTGCTTTTTATAGGAGCTCACATGGACTATGAAATCGGTACAGAGAGATGGAGGTGCTGCTGTAACAGATACATAAAAACTGGATGCTGCGTTGGAGCCAGGCTGAGAAAAGATGCTGGAAGGGTGTTGAGATGCGTGTTAGAAGAAGCCTCCATGCTGTGGACGGGTCTTTAGAGGAGGATCTGGGGGAAGCTCAGAGAGAAAGAGGGAGCCAGGGAGCAGCCTCAGTCTTCGTGGAGGAAACCTCAGCCGTCCTGAGCAGACGCAGAAATGTGGGTGATGATGGCCATCGTGAAGGGTGCTCAGATGGTGCCGGAACCGTCTTAGTGGATCCTGGAGGGAGGCGGTCCTTGTTATGGACGGTGGGGAACTTGTGTGACGTGTTTCTCCTGCTGTTCTTTGGAAGGTAGAATGAGGAGAAGGGAATTGGACACTCAGCTGTGGCTCTTTCCACGCCAAGGGAGGCCAGTCAGGCTTGTCCCCTGACGACTCGTGGTGAAGGACAGCAGAGTCGGGGCTAAACTGTTCGCATCATGTACGTTTGACCTTTTACATCCGCCACAATAACAACCACAACCACATTTTCTGACAAAAAAACAGCACAGTGCATTGGTCCTAAGGAAGCCGTCACCTCCACGTAGAGGGTACCCCGTGGGACAGGCCCAGCTACTGCTCCTGAAATCCGATAATCTGGCTAGTGCTGGGACCACACACCTTTGAGCCACTTCAGTCTGGGACAGTGGGGAGGCCCATTGCTTGGTGACATGAACGTCCTAGGAGTGACAATTTGGAGGGATGACGTGCTGCACCCTCCGCCCACTGCAGGGTGACTTAGGAACATCACCCGCCAGCTCTCCCTCTGCCTGCTCTCGGGGTCGGACTTGCACTGGGGCCTGACACGTCTGCAGCCTCCCTGAGCCCTCAGCATTTTCTCTACAAGTGTGGATGTTTCATAACAAAATACGAGTGAATGTTCCAACGAAAGTCATCTGTCCCTGAAGGTGCTTCTCATAAGGCCTTGACCACACCCCTTCTGTAAATGTCTGATAAAATGAACCTGCTTCTTCTGAAAACATAGAATGCTACATGAAACAGTCAGTTCCTTGTGAAAACATGGCTGGCCTCCTCTCTCCGTGTTTTTCAGTCCCCACTAATCCAGTTGTTGCTCTCAGGTATTCTCCATGTTTGTTAAAATCTGTAACCCATGTATTCTAAGTCAAACTTTATCATAAATAACCTGATCTGGGCTGACCCAAACACACCCGAATGGCATGGACTTCCATGGTGGACAGCGGCTTCAGGTTTTGCGGACGCTTCCAGTATGGCCGTCCCTATGAATTTCTCAAAAACTTTGTCCTGCCCAGTCTGTTTCCACAATTGATGGCACCCGGATCATAAAAGCATATCCGAGGGTCCGATCTGCAGGTCCCCCCTAATGCCCACCTGAAGGCCATGACTCAGGAATAGTTGGAGCTGCACCAGGTGTGTTCTCTATAGCATCTAACTTTTACCAGAGAACTTATCCACTTGGCTATGGATAGTCGTTCGCCTTCCCAATGTGTCCACACTGAGCACGACAGGGCTGTGCAGTGCAGTGAGGAGGGGGAAAGTCCCATCTGCCTCTCCTAATGTGCCTGAAGGTACCAACCTGAGCTCCAGGTAAAGTTCCTGACTTGCAACATTCCTTCTATACAAGTCTTTTACATGAGCTGATTGCTTGAATTGAGCTCAGACGGTTTTAAAGCAGCTGGAATTGTTATGGTTGCAAGTGGTAACATTGGTAGAAGGGCGGGAGCTGCTAAGGGCTACTGATGGTTACAAATTGTTACAGGAAGCGGGAGCTGCTGGGGGACAAACAGTTCCATTTGCCCAGCAAAGAGCAAGTAGGGCAAAGTGCAAGTGAGCTCTGCAGTGAGCTCGTGCACCTGCGAGCATATTTACAGAAGCAGAACACAGAGCTGTTGGCCTTTTGTTGAAAATTCCTCTACTTTTCCTCTTCAAGATGACAGATGTGCTACAGGAGTTGGCATAGAAAGGGATCGGGGGAAATAGAGTTTATCACACTCACATGTCCTAGAGACGGGTGGTTATGATGCCACCAGGGTCTCATGGAGGACACCAGAGTGTTCAGGAAGCAGCAGACAGGGGTCAGAGGGGACCTTAGCACCTGAGATTTACTGGGTTTTTCTTGGGGAAGGAAGAGCAGGGTGGGCAATCAGCTTAGGGCTGATTATTTTATTGGCCTTGAAGCTGGAGGGGCTTCTCCAGTTGCCTGGCACCTGGGCCAGGAATACTGAAGGCAGAGGATAGTGCATCCTGGAGTGTGTGGGCAGACAGAGGTGGTGTCCCCTGGTGGGCTTCTTTGCATGTGAAAGGCATGTGCCAAGCCAGACCCTGCTAAAGATTGGGTTCCCGTGACCAGAAGTTTGTCCCCATCCAGAAAGGGTTATAAAGATGTTAAGACATCGTAATGTCGAGAAGCTAATAAAATACATAAACACGCAATTCAGACGATGACCTTATGCTTTCTCTACAGCAGCACCTTGTCATAGTCTGTCCCCATTTCATATGGGAAAAGAGTTGTGTCCTTCATCCTCCACCATGAACAATGGGGACAGTCGTCCCTCAGGAGCTCCTCGATTGCCCTTGACCACATCATGTGTGAGAACCCGCTTCCTCCCTAACTCTGGGTTCATCTCCCCTACTGTGTTTCAGCTGAGGCTGAAGCTTTGATGTGGGGACAGGGGGCTGTACCCTCAGTGCTGAATGGGGATTCCTATAGACTACTGGTCTAGGGTGTGAATATTTCTTCCCTCTACATGATTCTGTTCTGTTAGATAAAGAGGATCCATCTGTCTTTATCAAAGACACAATGTGGGTGCACTAGAGAGGCTCACTTCTCTATGTAAACCTAAACAGGTGAATGGCCCACAGGGTAGAGCGATCAACCCTTGTTTGGTTGGATTGTGGTGCTGGGCCACCCCATGAGGCCTGGACAGAGAAACGCTCTTCAGGGTAAAGAGGAGGCCACATCTGTGGGAAGCTCACAGTGCTCCTTTCTCTACAGACCAGGAACGAGAGAGAAGTCCAAACACATGGGGTCACTCATCTGAACGCTCACCACTCCGGTCACACCGCCTGCAGCTACCTTCCAAATGGGAGCATTCTCGGATGTGGGGAACATTTACAGCAAACACTGTGATGGGGTCTGAAGACACAACAGCAGAGCGACTGTGCAATGCCAGGGCCCAGTGCAGAATCATAGGAGGGGACCCATGTCAAAAATTAAGAATGAAGTGA
>NW_011889516.1:27776-28052 GCF_000151845.1 Pteropus vampyrus | reverse complement strand
GATACACACCATGTGGTCAATGCACACTCTACTTCCATTATTCAGCGAATTAGATGCATACACCAGATGTGTGCTCAGAGGTGACTTTTGACCGTTATTAGATGTAGGGATCTAATCTTACTATGTGTAAGTGGCACCTGCACAGACATGACTAGACAGGAAATCACTGAACAAAGTCACATCTCTCCCAGGAAGCTGCAATATGGAGAGCACAACAGGCAAGGGACCTGTTGGACCTCAGGTGAGGTCCCATTTTGAAAGGGCATCGGTCTCCTT
>NW_011889516.1:23364-24386 GCF_000151845.1 Pteropus vampyrus | reverse complement strand
AAGGAAGAACAGCCTTGGAGGAGACTCGAGACCATCAGGGAGGACTCCTTGCTTTCAGAGTCTTGAGCCACCGCCTTAGATTTAACAGGTGACATGACCTCTAAGACAAGCTCAGGTGTGACCACCGCCCAGCAGAGCTGCAGCGAGACTTCTCTTTGGGGCACAGAGCGTGAGTCAGCACCTCAGTGGGTCCGCAGGGTGGGACCACCATCCGGAGGGTACAGAGTGGGGGCATCCAGCCGGAGCGGACCATCTCCAACCTTTAGGCCTGGAAGGATTGCCTTGCTGCGTTGTGGACCAGCATTGACCCCACCATTTCTCTTTTTTTCCTTTTCATCCCTTTCAGGATGGGACTGTCTACCCTCTGGCTGCCCCATCGTCACATTTTGAAGGCCATACTTTGAGAGGACATTCGCTTCAGGATGAATCATATGTCAAGATCCACCAGGATCTGATGAGGTGATGTTTAGATGAGACTTTGCACATTAGTCTCTAAGTTGATGCTGTAACGAGTAAGATATTTGGGGATGTTGGATTAGAGTTCATTTTACATGAGGGAGACCGTGGATTTTGGAGTCCACAGGTGTAATTTTATGGACTGAATTGTGACCCTCAAACTTCGCATGTTGGAGTTTGCATTCTGAACGATGGTATTTAAAACTGGGCTTTTAGGAGGAAGAAAATGCTAAGTGAGGGCATGGTGAGGTGGTCCCACCCCACTAGGACAGGAACGTTGGGAAAAGAAGAAACATGAGAACTGACCGGCACATCCAACGAGTTCCCTGACCCTGTCTCACCATAGTCACCGATGAGGTGTCCAACGCAGTGCTCTGTACAGGCGCGTCCATCACAATGTCCTCTCTCATAAGGTTTCTGAGTTCTTAGTGGTGTCCAATGGTCAGCAGCCAGCTGTGCCCCCACCGGATGCAGACCTATCCTTTAATAGTGCCTGTGTGACCTTGAATCATAAGTGTGCATGACACGTAGGGTAAGCAAGTCACCTTTAGACTCCCTGAGTATAA
>NW_011889516.1:22676-23314 GCF_000151845.1 Pteropus vampyrus | reverse complement strand
AAGTGTGCATGACACGTAGGGTAAGCAAGTCACCTTTAGACTCCCTGAGTATAAGCTGCCTGGGGGTCAAGAAATGGACAGAACTGTTACATTAATGATAGCAGATGAACTAGGGACAGGTGAATGCCATATATACACATAACCCCTCTTCTGTGACTTGTCTGGGTGGAGGCTGTGAGATTGAACTGGGATCCAGCTTCATGGAGCTCAGACTTAGTGAAAATAGGACAGTAGATGAACCTGGTCATGTTGGGAGGATTTAAAAATCCACCTGAGTAAGTGAAGACCTGGAGGGTATTGCATTGTACGCAAAACAGAAATGGCATTGGATAGAGTACTGGGGGGCTCATCCTACCCCTGTGGCCTCGTGTCCTGTCTGAAGGGACACCCATGTAGGGACAGCGTGTGTCTGTCGGGGGCAGAGCCTGAGCTCAGCACACAGGTCCCTGCACTGTGCTGTGTCTCTCTGTGTGAAAAAGAGAACCAGCCTCAGGGACGCGAAGCCCTCAGGGGGTCTCTCTGTCAAGATATCAGAAAAAACAGATTGAAAGCTGCTGCAGGAAAGGTCCCCAGGCACTGCTGATATGCCTTCTACAGACAGGTTACTTCATCATTTCTCATCTGTGTGAGAATGTGGA
>NW_011889516.1:21576-21886 GCF_000151845.1 Pteropus vampyrus | reverse complement strand
CATTTCTCATCTGTGTGAGAATGTGGAAAATTAGAGCCACAAAGAAACAGCAGTAATTCTGCTGGGAGGCAGCTGAGAGATTTGAGAGGAAATCGTTGCTTCCAACAGGAAGCCCCTTCCCCAGCTCCCTGTGCACCTGCTGCTGGGCTGGTCTGTGTGTGCAGTGCTGTGTGTACCCTGAGCGCCCCCTGGTGTCCAGAGCACCCTCTCTTGTATCCCTCAGGGAGGTTTGTGACTGGGCTCACACTGAAGTCCCCTCACTGTGTCTCGCACAGTAATACAGGGCCGTGTCCTCAGGTTTCAGGCTGCT
>NW_011889516.1:15640-19866 GCF_000151845.1 Pteropus vampyrus | reverse complement strand
GGGCTCCTGTCTCAGAGCTGCAGGCTCAGGGCTGGGCTGGCTTTTATCAGCAGAGGGACCCTATTTGCATGTGCTCTGACTGTATAAAGAGCTCTGGGGTTGGGGACCCACAGAGAGGGCAGAACCCAGATCAGGTGTGCGTGTGTTTGGGCCCGTGGTGGCAATGAGGACATTTTGTAAAATATGCCTTTTACGGTGACATGTGTTACTTAAACACTTAGCACCATCATCTTATTGCGTTTTACTCATGCACTTAAGTCATGTGACATGATATCATTTACCTGCATCACAGGTGAACAAGGCCAAACAGGACCACAGATCTTGCTGGTGTCGAGCTCACGTGTGTAAGAGTGAACTCATGTGTCTGGCCTGCATGCTCCCCACTGTACCCCACTGCTCCCCTGGGCCACCTCCAGGACAGAGTGGACGTGCCCAGTGAGGTGCAGTTCTCCATCCTGCTTGAGCGCGTGTGGGATTTGCTGCCTTCTAGTGCTAACGGAGAGCACGTGCGAGAACCAGGGTCACAGGTGTATTGCAGGCGTCAGTCCCATCTGAATGTCACTCTCTGTGCCTCTAACTTTCTTTGTCCACTAATAACTGCACTTGGACGGTAGTCGTCTTGCTGTGGTAGAGCTCTGTCCGCCACAGCCACGCAAGGATGACGTGTACAGTTGGAATCACACGCACATACATGATGTCCATGTTACATCCTCAGCATCGTAATTGGAAATGTAGTGTGTGGTGTGACGCGGACTCGCACGGGTCAGTGCTGTGTCTCCTTCCGATGAGTGCGTCTGTGCCGTGTGAGTCTGCGCACCTGCTGAGGGGTGTTGGTGTGTCCCTCGTGTCTGGGCTCTACAAGGAAAGCCAATGCTCAGCCTGTAGAAGGAGAGACCTGAGAAAATGTTATTCTTCTTATGACACGCAGCCACAGTGACAAGCAAGCTGCACTAAGTGCTAAGCAGTAAATTCTCTTCAACATATTAGCTATGTGACATCATGGATGCTGCACCCGGAGGGCTGGATACTCAGGTGCCCCAGAAAAATACGAGATCATAATCTGTCTGCCCTTGTGATAGGTGTCCAGAGGGCACAGCCCTAGAAAGAACAAAAGTTCAACTAGAAACAGTTAATCATTCAAAAATCCAGTGTCTTAAATGTCTGGAGCACTTCTCCCATTGAGGGCACAGATGGCCGTCTGTGAACCAGGAAGCGAGACCTCAAGATGCTGAGTCTGTGGTTCTCTTTACCATGGATTCTCTGCCCCAGGACTGTGTGAAGTTAATTCCAGTTGTCTCTCTCAGCCGCTTCATCTCTGTTACTTTTTTATAGCAGTTCACATGGACTATAATTCGGTAAAGAGAAACGGGGTGCTGCTGTAAGAGATACGTGAAAATGAAACAAACACTGCTTTAGAATGGGCTGGGCAAAGATGCTGGAAGAGTCTTGAGCTGCGTGTTAGAAGAAGCCTCCATGCTGTGGACGGGTCTTTAGAGGAGGATCTGGGGGGAGCTCAGAGAGAAAGACGGGAGCCGGGGAGCAGCCTCAGTCTTCGTGGAGGAAACCTCAGCCGTCCTGAGCAGATGCAGAAATGTGGGTGACGACGACCATCGTGAAGGGTGCTCAGATGGTGCCGGGACCTTCTTAGTGGATCCTGGAGGGAGACGGTCCTTGTTATGGACGGTGGGGAACTTGCGTGACGTGTTTCTCCTGCTGTTCTGTGGAAGGTAGAATGAGGAGAAGGGAATCGGACGCTCGGCTTCCCGAATCTGATCACCTGATCACCTGGCTAGTGCTGGGAACACACACCTGAGAGCCTCTGCAGCCTGGAATTGGAACAGCAGGGACACTGGGGAGGCCCACTACTGGGTGACGTGGACGTCCCTGGAGTGGAACTTTGGAGGGACGACGTGCTGGACCCTCCTCCCACGGCAGAGCGACTCGGGAACGTCACCATCAGCTCTCCCTCTGCCTGCTCTCGGGGTCGGACTTGCACTGGGGCCTGACAGCGTCTGCAGCCTCCCTGAGCCCTCAGCATTTTCTCTACAAGTGTAGGTGTTTCATAATGAAAAGCAATAGAATGTTCACGCAAAAATAATCCAGCCCTCAACTCACTTTATATAAAGCCTTGACTAACAACCCTTCTGTAAGTGTCATTGATATTATAAAATAGTTTCTACTGAAAAAGATAAAATCCTCCAGGCAATGGTCAGTTTCTTGCAGAAACACCGCTGGTTTATCATCTGCATTTCTTCAATCAACACTAATCAACTTGTTGCTGTCAACGTATTCTCCAGTGTTAATTAGAATCGGTCATCCATGTTGTCTAAGTCAGGAATTCATCCTAAATAACCTGCTCGGGGCTGATTCAAAGGGAGCAGAAGGGGATGGGTCCACGGTGGACGGCAGCTCTGCTCTTCTGAGGCTGACAGCCTGGCCCTCCCGGTGACTGTGCCCATGGACCTTGGACCTGGCTAGGCTCTCCACACAACCCTTCCCAGAGCTCACAGCACACTGAGGGTCCCATCTGGAGGTGTCCCCCAGAGCACAGGAGAAGGAGGTGACACGCAGACAGTGTCAGCAGCACTAGGTCAGTTCTACATCACACTCCATCTTCACCACACGAGCTTGTAGCTTTGGCCATGTATAGTCATTTGCCTTTCAAATGTGTCCACACAGAAGACAACAGGGCACGGTTGTGCAATGATGAGGGCGAAAGTCCCATTAGCCTTTTCATGTGCCTGGAGGTGACACCCGTAAGCTCAAGGTAAGACCCTGAGTCATGAATGTTAGACCACATGACAGATACTCTATTTTGAGGGAATAAAGTATATAAAGAGGAAAGCAAAAAAAAAAAAACTAATAAAGAAGAAAATGGATTGAAGGAGTAGAACACGGGATTCGTGCAGAGACGTATTGACGGTTTTAGGAGCACGAGGGTCAGTTTTGAAATCTAATGGATTTTGTCCATCCTGACACTGGCCCCGTGTCCACCGTGGCTGTGACATGATCCAGGTACATTGATCAGGGATTCAGCAGGGTCTCTGCTCTACGTCAGATTGCTAATTTTTCAGGCAAGTATTTTAAGCTTTCTTAGGATTCTGTTCCTGGTGACAATGGGTAGAGTCATTTCTGCCTCTGTAAGTGAAACCCTATGGTTTGTGCAAGTGAGAAATGTGTCCTTCCTTACCAATAAAAAACTCAAAAGAACGTGAACATTTTATATACAGAATTGTTGGAGGTGAGCAGAGAATAGTAAGTGTACACAGGATCCTCTGACACTGCTACAAGGACAGGAAGCTGCAGATCACATAGGAAACCAGCCCCGAGTCTCCATCTGCACGAGCTGCTGGGGCTGAGACACAAGTCCTTGGGGTGTGTATGCCCCCTGCAAGCCCTGACCTCCCTGGAGGCCCTGACCCCCTGATGTCCTCAGCACACATTTCCTTCAAAGTCCAACAGAGGAACAGAGACTCGCCCGGCCCTTCCCCTTACTCAGCATTCAGTGGTGCGTCCCTCCCTGTACAGGCATATGGACCCTCCTGTGTAAAACATGTCCCCTCTTAGTTACTTCTGTCAACTGACCCCACCATCTACCCCTAGGCCACAAGTCCCCAGCTGCCTCTGCTGCTCCCATCAGTGCCCCTGCCTCTCTTCTGTGGCGATACTGCAGTTGCAACTGTCTTAACTAAAACCTTCCTTCCAATTTGATCATTGTGGGAGGACATTTTTCAAGTCACAGAGAGAGAAAAAAGTGAAAGGAGACATCAAGTCTCAATCGTCTCCTGGCAGGACACAGGTGATGAGCTGGCTCCTCTTCCATCAGGTGGCTCCTCAGGACCCAGGAAGGTGGATCCGAGGGCTCAGTGACAGGCCAGAGGTTGGGTCTGAGCCACAGCAGCTCATCCCCAGGTCCTAAGACTCAATGGAGTTCTCTCAGATGCGCTTAGAATCATCTTCAGCTGGTGATTTCTCTCTAACTTCATTTCCTCTCTTAGGAAGGGAGATGTGTGGACTGTGATCATGTGCCTGCCCTAAAGTGCATTTTAGAATGAGGTAACTGATCTTCTAGGACCACAGGTCTACAGGTGGAGAGGGTTATGCCCCAGGATGCATGCACCCGAATCCTCACTGACAGTTGAGTTAGAGATTACACTCGAACATTGGACATGATGCTCTTCGGTATTTTGGGCTTCAGGTCATGCTTTAATGAGTCAGCTTTGGGG
>NW_011889516.1:12869-14395 GCF_000151845.1 Pteropus vampyrus | reverse complement strand
GCATGCACCCGAATCCTCACTGACAGTTGAGTTAGAGATTACACTCGAACATTGGACATGATGCTCTTCGGTATTTTGGGCTTCAGGTCATGCTTTAATGAGTCAGCTTTGGGGGATGTTGGGATGTGCTTAGTGGAACTGGCCTGTGGGATGGATGTGAATATTTGGAGGGCTGTTTCAGTTGCTCTGTGTTCGGAAGCTGTGACTGTTCCAGGGGAAATGGCACGTTGTCATTCCAAGACCATTAGATGTCTTGAGGTAAATGGCTTCCTGTTTTATCTGAGACACTCCTAATACAGCCACAAGTGTTCACGCCAGAGCGAGGCAGAGGAGATTAGATTCTAGAGGAGAAACAATGTGACCAGTGATGTGAGGTGACTTCCTCCAGGCTGTGGGGCTGGAGAACGGGGCATGAGTCAGGATGTAAGGAAAGCGGCTCCTGAACCAGGAGAGACACAGAAGCAGACCACTGTCTGAGTTTGCTCAGGCTGCAGTAAGAGAACAAAACCTTCTGAGTAATTTAATGTTAACAACCATTCCCTTCTCAAGGTTCAGGAGGTGGGAATCCAGGATCGAGGTGCCAGCATGGTCACCATTGGGGAGGATCCTCTTCCTGGGTCATATCTGGTTTGCTCTTGCTGTGTCCTCACGTGGAGGAAGTGACATGCATGGTCTCTGCGGCCTGATTTAGTGCGGTGCTAATCCACTTCATGAGAACCCTGGCCTTGTCATCCAGCACCTTCCAAACACCCCACCCTCTAACACGGTCTTTTGTGGGGATAAAATTTCAATATGTAAAGTTGAGGAGCACACGTGTTCAAATCCAGCCCCCCTAAACCTCTGAGCATCTGTGGTCCTGCCAGCACCTTGAAGTCTGTCCAGGGAGACTGACTTTTTGCTCTGACCGCCAGACTGTGAAAGTCAATGTGTGTAGACTGTACTCTGAGTGTGTGGTACTGTGATTCAGCAGGGACAGGGAAGTCACAAGACTGGCGTGGGTCCCACATCATCAAAGGTCTCCCCACACCATTCCCTGTGTGTGAGGACAGAAGTCCTGCCCCAGGGACAGGGACACAGGAGGCTGTGGTCAGAGGGGAGGAGCCTCTTCAGGATCTCAGCCCTGCAGGAGAGAACTGAGGAGGACTGTGCTAGAACCTGGCTCACTTGTCACCATGACTTTGCTACCAGGAGTCAGGATCGTCCTCCCAGAAGGTCATGTGCCTGGTGCTGGACCTCAGACTGGGCAGTAGTTCACCCTTCAGTCTTTATACTTACCTAAGTTGAAGCATCATTCCCTATTCAGAAACAGGGGAACGTGGGAGGAATGGCTGGGGGATCTGCAGTCCCAACCCTGAATCTGACACCAACACGTAATCCCAGATGATGCCTGAACTAACTCCCTCATCCAGAGACCAGGGAGGTGCAACTGTACCCTCTGCAGAAGCAATGACAAATGATAAGGACCTGTCAGGAAATGGTGACCCTGCATCTTCCTGCAGGACACCTGGACTCGTGACACCTTTTCC
>NW_011889516.1:11358-12819 GCF_000151845.1 Pteropus vampyrus | reverse complement strand
AAAATAATAGACAGTCTTCTCCAATTCCCTCCTTCACTGAAGCACATGTGAGTTGTCTTTGTCTAAGTAGCTGCCTCTCTCCATAATCAGGCTGGAAGACCCCTGATGCTGGACACTTCAAATTGTGCTTTTTCTTATTTTTTTTTAAATAATAAAGTCTTTCCATATTTTATATAATCTTTTTATGACATATATTTTAATTTACTAGTTTATGTGGAGATTTAACTAATTTTTAAAATAATATTTGAAATATCACATATTTATATTCACCTACATATTCCTTAAGGTCCAACTTGTGTGTGTCACATCTGAGAAATCCTTGGCTGATCCAAGGTCACACACATTCCGGTCTATCGATCTGTGTCATTCCCTCAACTAGTGCCATGCAACCTTTATTATTGCAGGAGGAAATCAGGGCAAAACTGAGTTTATCACACTTAGAATCCTAGAACCTGGAGACCTGGATGCCACCAGGGGCCACATGGAAGACACCAGGGTGTCAGGAGCCATGTATAGGAGGGAGAGGGGAGCTTAGAACTAAGTTTTCCTGGGGTTTCCTGGGTAAAGGATGAGCAGGACTGGTGAAGAGCTTGTGCCTGACTTGTGTGAATCATTTCTGTGGGCTCAGAGCTGGACGTGGTTCTCCATCTGCCTGGCAGCTGGGCCTGGGATGACGAAGGTGGAGGAGTATCGTGTCCCGGGATGTGCGGGCAGAGATAGTCGGGTGCCCTGGGGTCTTAGTTTCCATGTGAATGACGTGTGCCAGGCTAGTATCTGTGCTGTATCTAAGAACTGGTGCGGTCATGAGGGGAAGTGTCTCCCATCCAGAAATATTTGTCAAGTTGTTAAACATCATAATGTAGAGAAGGCGATAAAATACGTAAACACACTCAATGCAGGGAGCCTTTGCATTCACACCAACTGCAGCACCTTGTCCTATTCTGCCCCCACTTCATGCGGAAAAAATCACTGCATCATTCATCCTCCACTGTGAACCTTGGGGACAGGCCTGGGACACACAGTCGTATCCTCAGGAGCTCCTCATTTGACCCTGAGCACATCATGAGCGAGCACCCACTTCCTCCCTAACTCTGGGTTCATCTCCCACTGTGTTTCAGCTCAGGCTGAAGCTTTAATATTGGGTGTGCGTGTGGGGGGCTGTATCACTGAGTGATGGATGGGGCTTTTATAGACTAGTGGGTCCGGGGTGTGAATTCCTCTTCATTTACATGCTTCATTTCTATTTGATAAAGGAGAGAAACCCATAGTTACCTGGGACACAATGTGGGTGCTGTAGAGAGGCTTGTTTCCCTAAGGAGATCTAAACAGCTAAGATGGCCTATAGGATAGAGTGATCCATCCTTGTTCAGCTTGTATTAGGGGTGCTGAGTCACCCCATGAGGCCTGGGAAGAGAAATGCTCTTTAGGGTAAAGAGGAGGCCACGTGTGTGGGGAGCTCAT
>NW_011889516.1:10041-11308 GCF_000151845.1 Pteropus vampyrus | reverse complement strand
ACGGAGGCCCCAGGCTTCCTCACCTCGGCCCCAGACTGCACCAGCTGGACCTGGGCGTGGACACCTGTGGAGAGGAGACAGCAGTGGGTGCAGAGCCCTGACTGGCCCTGGTGCCCTTGTCCGCCCAGGGCTGGGGATCCCCTTACCTGTGGCCACTGCCACCAGGAGGAGGACGCTCCAGCTCCAGTCCATGCTGAGGGTGGTGCTGTCAGGGCCTCTGTGGCGGAAGGCGTGATGGTGGGTGTTGTGAGGACACAGACAAGTCCCTACTTAACCTAGTGCTCCTCGGCTCATTTGCATATTCATGAGGCAGAGTATTCATAGCTGAATTCTTGGCCCCACCTGAGAGAGAGTCAATGATACAAGGACCATGCACAATGGGCATTTGTGGGTCCAGTCCCAATTCTTGTTGGAGACATTTATTATCTGCCAGGGCCCTGATCTCAGTACACAGTTCTGGCCACTGAGGAGCAAGTCTCACAAGACTTCTCCTCACTGTCCACCTCCTTTGTGTGACACGGAGACACCGGAACTGGTTCCAGGCTCTTAGTGAGAATTTCTCATTCCAGGGTCAGAGTGTCTCCTAAATGCAACACCTAGTGATTTAGTCAACGATCCTTGCCACCAGCTCCTCACTACTCAGAGGACTAGGTGGCCTAGATCTGCTCCTTGTGTGTGGTTCCTATTGCTTTCAAGAGTTTGGCAAAGGGTCCTGACAGAGTAGGACATTGTTGTTTCTTCAGCATCCCTGTCTGACTGTTAATTAAATGTTATGAAAGGAGGAAGCCCCAGACCCGCTGAGTAAGGCCTTACCCACTCCCCCTGCACCTGCTACTGGAGCTGAAGCTGCTGCTTAGTGGGTCCTGAGCGCCCCCTGCAGCCGAGTCATCACCCTGCAGGAGAGGGCCCCGTGTGGGCTCAGGGGCATTGACCTTGCAGTGCCTGCAGTCCAGGATTCAATGTCTGTTCCCTGACTTCGAGATGCTCCCTCAGGAACACCATATGCATCACCTCTGGAAAGAGTGAATAGGCCTCAGTCACCCCACACTATGCTGCAGGGAGTCCCCAAGCAAGAGCTTTGTGAATCCACCAGGAGCCCCTTCCCTGGGGCAGATGGACACACTGACACAGGCAGCACTCCCCTGAGTTTGGAAGCTCTTGAGGGTTTGGGGACTCCAGTGTCCTTTAGTTCCCTCGGGTTGAAGGTGACATTGGAAAATCCCTGCAAACACAGACCATGCTGTTTGATGGACAGTCTACTTCTACT
>NW_011889516.1:9398-9991 GCF_000151845.1 Pteropus vampyrus | reverse complement strand
CTGAGTAAATGAGGAAAAGATGTTAACGTGCTGTAGACAGGACAGGGACCCTGTGGGCCAGAGTCCTGAGGGACAGGTCCTCCCATGTGGGCCATGTGTCCTGTCTGAAGGGAGGCCCACGTGGGGACAGCGTGTGTCTGTTGGGGGCAGAGCCTGAGCTCAGCACACAGGTCCCTGCACTGTGCTGTGTCTCTCTGTGTGGAAACAGTTCCCAGTCTCAGGACACAAAGCCCACAGATGGTCTCTCTGTCATGAAATCAGAAAGGACACATTGAAAGCTGCTGCAGGAAAGGTCCCCAGGCCCTGCTGATACGCTGTCAAGAGACAGGTTATTTCTTCATTTCTTGCGTGTGTGAGAATGTGGAAAATGAGAGCCACAAAGAAGCAGTAATTCTCCTGGGAGGAAGCTGAGAGATTTGAGAGGAAATTGCTGCTCCCAACAGTAAGCCCCTTCCCCAGCTCCCTCTGCACCTGCTGCTGGGCTGGTCTGTGTGTGCTGTGCTATGTGTACCCTGAGCGCCCCCTGGTGTCCTGAGCTCCCCTCCTGTCTCCCTCAGGGAGGTTTGTGACTGGGCTCACACTGAAGTCCCCTC
>NW_011889516.1:8882-9341 GCF_000151845.1 Pteropus vampyrus | reverse complement strand
TCGCACAGTAATACACGGCCGTGTCCTCAGCCTTCAGGCTGCTCATTTACAGATGCAGCGTGTTCTTGGCGTTGTCTCTGGAGATGGTGAATCTGCCCTTCACAGAGTCAGCGTAGTATGTGCTACCGCCACCACTACTAATGGATGAGACCCACTCCAGCCCTTTCCCCGGAGACTGGCGGACCCAGCTCATGCCGCAGCTACTGAAGGTGAATCTGGAGGCCGCACAGGAGAGTCGCAGAGACCCCCCGGGCTGCACCACGTCTCCCCCAGACTCCACCAGCTGCAGCTCACACTGGACACCTGCGAACACAGACACGTCAGGGTCAAGAAACGGTCACACATCCCTGTTCCAAACTCATACCTAGTCATGTACTCAGTGTCTCTGGTTCCCCATCAGTCACCTCGTAAAACAGCGAGGAAGAAAACCCAGCTGAGCCCAAACGCCATGGTGCGGCG
>NW_011889516.1:8370-8832 GCF_000151845.1 Pteropus vampyrus | reverse complement strand
GTGTAAGAGACACCTGGACAGATAGAATTGACACGAAATCACTGAATGTCATAATATATTCGAGTGTCACTCAGGAAGCTGGAATCTGGAGAGTAGAACAGATGACGACGTGTTAGACCTCAGGTGAGGTCACATTTTGAAAGGGCATCGGTCCCTCTGGCTGGACTCGAAAGGTGCATGTGTCACCTCACTCGAGGACCAGGTGCTGTCACTCCTGGAACATTATCCAACCGATGAGAGCGCTCTGTCCCAGGGGGAATTAGAGCAGGAGGGAGGAGACGCAGGAGTCCTGGCTTCCAGGATGCGCTGGGACACGAGGTCCACGATCACGTCTGAGAAGCACTGGTCTCTGCGTGAGGACGTCTCGTAAGCGCTGCTGTCTGGAACCTGTGCCTGTGCCGACATAACCAGGAACGTGATGAACATCCTTCTGGTCAGTGAACCTGCTCACAGTTAACCCTG
>NW_011889516.1:7008-7460 GCF_000151845.1 Pteropus vampyrus | reverse complement strand
CTGCTGTCTGGAACCTGTGCCTGTGCCGACATAACCAGGAACGTGATGAACATCCTTCTGGTCAGTGAACCTGCTCACAGTTAACCCTGGGATCTCGCTATGTGTGAACTTTACGCCCACCATTCCTGTGGTGAACTCTCACACACCATGGACTGTATGGGAGAAGGGTTCTTAGGAAGTGTCAGGGTTAAATGAGACTGTAGGGTGAGTCCTCATCCACTGGACCTTGTGGCTTTATGAGAAGAGGGGGCAAAAGAGACACATCTCTCACTTTCTCCAGCACGTGCGATTGCACCTAGAAGTCAGCTGTCCATCTGTCGGGAAGGATTCTCAACAGGTATTGATGTATCTGGACCCTGTAACTTGATTTCCTGACTCCATCATGTGAGACAATAAATTTCTGTCATTTAAGCTGCCCAGTCTTTGGCCTTTGCGATGGCAGCACATGAGAC
>NW_011889516.1:5508-6018 GCF_000151845.1 Pteropus vampyrus | reverse complement strand
GGAGGAGGACGCTCCAGCTCCAGTCCATGCTGAGGGTGGTGCTGTCAGGGCCTCTGTGGGGGAAGGCGTGATGGTGGGTGCTGTGAGGACACAGATCCCTACTTAACCTAGTGCACCTTGGCTCATTTGCATATTCATGAGACAGAGTATTCATAGCTGAAGATTTGGCCCCACCTGACAGAAGTTGATAACACAGAAACCTTGATCAATGAGCATATGGTTTCCCAGGTACAAATGCTTGTTGTGCATATGTGTCCCTGTCAGGGGTCTGATCTCTGTGCAGACAGAGCTTTTCCCTCTGAGGAACGAGTCCGACAGGACGTCTCCTCACTGTGCACCTTCCTTGAATGACATGGGAGACTGGGTGCATTTGGGCTCTGATATTAGACCTCGTATTCCTGCGTCAAGTTGTCTCTTAAATGTCACACTGAGTAAAACACACCCTGCCACCAGCTCCCCACATTCAGATGTCTAGATGCCCTAGACCTGCCCCTTGGTGTGTGGTTCTTA
>NW_011889516.1:4605-5091 GCF_000151845.1 Pteropus vampyrus | reverse complement strand
CAGCACACAGGAATCTACACTGTGCCAGGTCTCTCTCTGTGCAGGTATTTTCCAGCCACAGGGAAGAAGACAGCCCTCAGGATGGTCCCTCTGCTCAGACATGAAAAAAAACACATAGAAAACTGGTGAAGGAAGGTCCCCAACCACCAGTGATATGTCGTCTACAGACAGACAAGGTGCGTTTTCATTTTAGTCTGCAGTGAGAATAGGAGAAGTTAGAGCCACGTTGAAAAAGTCAGGGCTGTCCTCGTGGGCAGCTGAGAACTTTGAGAGGAAATCCCTACTCCCAGCAGGACGCCCCTTCCCACCTCCCTGTGCACCTGCTGCTTGCTGGTCTGGTCTGTGGGTTCTGTGCTTTGTGTGACTTGAGCGCCCCCTGGAGACCTGATCCGCCCCTGCAGCTCCCCCTCCTGTCTCCCTTGGGGAGGTTTGTGTCTGGGCTCACACTGAGGTCTCCTCACTGTGTCTCTCGCACAGTAATACACG
>NW_011889516.1:3196-4555 GCF_000151845.1 Pteropus vampyrus | reverse complement strand
AGCAGATGCAACTGCAAACCCACACCAGGGACTGTCACCCCTGAAACATGAGCCAACCCATGAGAGCTCTGTCCCAGGGGGAGCTGAGAGCAGGCAGGAGGAGACGCAGAGTCCTGGCTTCCAGGATGTGCTGGGACACGAGGTCCACGATCACGTCTGAGAGGCACTGGTCTCTGCGTGAGGACGTCTCATAAGCACTGCTGTGAGGAACCTGTGCCTGTGCCGACAAACCAGGAACGTGATGAACATCCTCTGGTCAGTGAACTCTCTCAAAGTTAACCCTGGGATCTTGCTATGTGTGAACTGTATGCCCACCATTCATGTGGTGAAACCTAGCACACCATGAACTGTATGGCAGAAGGGTTCTTAGGAAGTGTCAGGGATAAATGAGACTGTAGGGTGAGTCCTCATCCACTGGACCTGGTGGCCTTATGAGAAGAGGGGGCAAAAGAGACACATCTCTCACTTTCTCCAGCACGTGAGATTGCACCTAGACGTCAGCTGTCTGCCTGTGGGGAAGGATTCTCACCAGGTATCGATGTATCTGGACCCCGTAACTTGACTTCCTGACTCCATCACATGAGACAATAAGTTACTGTCATCTAAGCTGCCTAGTCTTTAGTCTTTGCGATGGCAGCACATGAGACAGACTGTGGTACTGGGGTGCTGCTGGAATAAACACCAAAGATGGTATAAGTGGATTGGAACCAGATGATGGGTAGGAGGTGGGAGACTTTTAAGTGCCTGCTAGAAAATTCGAAGCTTGCTGTGAGGGTGTTACAGGTGGTTGTGCGGAGAGCTCAGAGAGAGGACGGGAGAGCCATGGAGGAAGCTCCCACACTCTGGGAGAAGTGAACACAGTCACAAGGACAGCGGTGGTTGGGGTGTCGACATTGGGAGCCGTTCTGGTGTGGTGTCCATGGAAATGAGAAACACGGCCCGGGTTATGCAGGACATGTGACCTTGTCATAAAGTGTCAAAGAGCTTGGCTGGTGGGTTTGGGGGAATGTAGCGCTGTGAGCAGTGAAAGTGTGTATTTAGCTGTGGGGATTTCTAAGCAAGGGCAGGAGTGGTTGGTTCTTCCTCCTGCATCTAGTGAAATATGTGTGAAGGCTGATGGATCGGAGATGGCAGTGGACATCGAGTGCTAATCAGAACTCGGGGACTTGAAAGGTGCCAGCCCATCCATGCAGCCAGAAGTGTGACATTTCTTATGAAGCGGGCAAGAAAGATGTTGTTGAAAAACAATTTGATAGAAAAATTCATGGGCATGACCAGCAGGTTTCATCAGCCATCTCTGCACCAGCCAGGATTAGAACTGTGGATATTCCAGCACAAACACTGTTATTTTGAAATAAA
>NW_011889516.1:1693-2246 GCF_000151845.1 Pteropus vampyrus | reverse complement strand
TGTGTTACTTAAACACTTAGCACCATCATCTTATTTCATTTTACTCATGCACGTAAGTCATGTGATGTGATATCATTTACCCGCATCACAGGTGAACAAAGCCAAACAGGACCACAGAGAGCTTGCTGGTGTCGAGAGCACACGTGTCTAAGAGTGAACTCATGTGTCTGGCCCTGCACGCTCCCCACTGCACCCCACTGCTCCCCTGGGCCACCTCAAGGACAGAGTGGACGTGCCCAGTGAGGTGCAGGTCTGTGTCTTGCATCAGTGCGTGTGGGATTTGCTGCCTTCTAGTGCTAACGGAGAGCACGTGCGAGAACCAGGGTCACAGGTGTATTGCAGGCGTCTGTCCCATCTGCAGTGTCACCTTCCTTGCGTCTAACTTTCTCTGTCCACTGATAAGTGCACTTGTACGGTAGTCGTCTTGCTGTGGTAGAGCTCTGTCAGCCACAGCCACACCAGGATGACGTGTACAGTTGGAATCGCACACACACACATGATGTCCATGTTACATCCTCAGCATCATAATTTGAAATGCAGTGTGTGGTGAGAC
>NW_011889516.1:0-1643 GCF_000151845.1 Pteropus vampyrus | reverse complement strand
TTCGGGATGGGAATGTCTACCCTCTGGCTGCCCCATCGTCACATTTTGAAGGCCATACTTTGAGAGGACATTTGCTTCAGGATGAATCATACGTCAAGATCCACCAGGATCTGATGAGATGATGTTTAGATGAGAATTTGCACATTAGACTCTAAGTTTATGCTGTAACGAGTAAGACATTTGGGGATGTTGGATTAGAGTTCATTTTACATGAGGGAGAGCCGTGGATTTTGGAGTCCACAGGTGTAATTTTATGGACTGAATTGTGACCCTCAAACTTCGCATGTTGGAGTTTGCATTCTGAATGATGGTATTTAAAACTGGGCTTTTAGGAGGAAGAAAAGGCTATGTGAGGGCATGGTGCAGTGGTCCCACCCCACTAGGACAGGAACGTTGGGAAAAGAAGAGACATGAGAACTGACAGGCACATCCAACGAGTTCCCTGACCCTGTCTCACCATAGTCACCGATGAGGTGTCCAACACAGTGCTCTATATAGGTGCGTCCATCACGATGTCCTCTCTCATAAGGTTTCTGAGTTCTTAGTGGTGTCCTATGGTCAGCAGCCAGCTGTGTCCCCACCTGACACAGACCTGTCCTTTAGTAGTGCCGATGTGACCTTGAATCATAAGTGTGCATGACACGTAGGGTAAGCAAGTCACCTTTAGACTCCCTGAGTATAACCTGTCTGGGTGTCAACAAATGGACAAATGAGTTAGATTAACGATAGCAGATGAACTAGGGACAGGTGAAGGCCATATATGCACGAAATCCCTCTTCTGTGACTGGTCTGGGTGGAGGCTGTGAGATTGAGCTGGGATCCAGCTTCATGGAGCTCAGACTTAGTGAAATTAGGACAGTAGATGAACCTGGTCATGTTGGGAGGATTTCAAAATCCACCTGAGTAAGTGAAGACCTGGAGGGTACTGTGTTGTAGGCAGGACAGAAATTGCATCGGATAGAGTCCTGGGGGGCTGATTCTACCCCTGTGGCCACGTGTCCTGTCTGAAGGGAGACCCAGCGTGTGTCTGTGGGGGGCAGAGCCTGAGCTCAGCACACAGGTCACTGCACTGTGCTGCGTCTCTCTGTGTGGAAACAGTTCCCAGCCTCAGGGACATAAAGCCCTTAAGTGGTCTCTCTGTCAAGAAATCAGAAAGGACACATTGAAAGCTGCTGCAGGAAAGGTCCCCAGGCACTGCTGATATGCCTTCTACAGACAGGTTACTTCATCATTTCTCGTCTGTGTGAGAATGTGGAAAATTAGAGCCACAAAGAAACAGCAGTAATTCTCCTGGGAGGCAGCTGAGAGGTTTGAGAGGAAATCGCTGCTCCCAACAGGAAGCCCCTTCCCCAGCTCCCTGTGCACCTGCTGCTGGGCTGGTCTGTGTGTGCTGTGCTGTGTGTACCCTGAGCGCCCCCTGGTGTCCTGAGCTCCCCTCCTGTCTCCCTCAGGGAGGTTTGTGACTGGGCTCACACTGAAGTCTCCTCACTGTGTCTCTCGCACAGTAATACACGGCCGTGTCCTCAGGCTTCAGGCTGCTCATTTGCAGATACAGCATGTTCTTGGCGTTGTCTCTGGAGATGGTGAATCGGCCCTTCACGGAGGCAGCGTAGTATGTGCTGCTGCCATCAGAATAAATTAAT
>NW_011889515.1:373871-374328 GCF_000151845.1 Pteropus vampyrus | reverse complement strand
TCTTTCAATAAGATTGATGAATATTCAATAAAGATGAACTAAATCTTTACATGGAACTGGTTTTTCCACACGGGACATTTTAAAGAATATGAGTTGCCAAAACTGGGAAGCAACCAAGATGTCTAAGGCAAATGGATAAATGAAGTGTGGTACAACCAGACAATGAAATATTATTCAGCGTTGAAAAGAAATGAGCTATTAAGCCACAAAAACACACGAAGGAAACTTAAATGCATACTACTAAGTGAAAAAAGCCAATCTGAAAAGTCTATACACTAGATTCAAACTGATGAAGTTATGGAAAAGGCAAGACTCTAGATCAGTGGCTGCCAGGTGTTCGGAGGGAGAATGGGATGCATAGCCAGAGCACAAAGGATTTTAGGGCAGTGAAACTACTCTGTGCGATTCTATAATGGTGGATACAGGTCATCATACACTTCTCCAAACCCAAAGAATG
>NW_011889515.1:371379-371832 GCF_000151845.1 Pteropus vampyrus | reverse complement strand
CAAAAATCTAAATTTTGGATTGAGCCAACCTGAAAGCATCTATGAGAGGGACTCAGAAATGCTTCATCTAGAGAAAGATGAGGGGGAGGATGAGGTAAACAGAGAATGACCCAAAAGATCATCTGTTGCGTGACTCGGAGAGCTCCTCAGGTAAGGGTCTGACTCTGAGAAAGACCTAGACAGTCACATGGTAAATCTGTTAGGAGAAAATTCAGTGGTGTCAGGGCCAAGTCTATGTCAGAGACAACTAGAAAATGTTTTGAAAGTACATTTGAGCAAGAAAGTTGAGGAAGTCATTGAGGGTCAGCTCCCTGGGACTATGCAAAATTCATGGCATGCTATCAATCAGACATTGCTCCCCATGTCAAATCCCACACTGAAATGAAACAGAGAAGTCTGCAACCACCAGTGGGCAGGGACTACACTCTGAATACCTCCCAGGAGCTTTCCTTC
>NW_011889515.1:366698-370511 GCF_000151845.1 Pteropus vampyrus | reverse complement strand
AGGAATCTGAGAGGAAGAGCGATCATGGACTCTCATGTCTCTCTGTGTATAAGGGCCAGAGTAGCAAAAACCTAAATGTTGGATTGAGCCAACCGGAAAGCTTCTATGAGAGGGAATCAGAAATGCTTCAGCTAGAGAAGGATGAAGGGAAGGATAAGGGAAACGGTCTAGAGAATGACCCAAAAGATCATCTGTTGCGTGACTCGGAGAGCTCCTCAGGTAAGGGTCTAACTCTGAGAAAGACCTAGACAGTCACATGGTAAATCTGTCAGGAGAAAATTCAATGGTGTCAGGGCCAAGTCTATGTCAGAGACAACTAGAAAATGTTTTGAAAGTACATTTGAGCAAGAAAGTTGAGGAAGTCAGTGAGGGTCGGCTCCCTGGGACTATGCAAAATTCATGGCATGCTATCAATCAGACATTGACTTCCCATGTCAAATCCCACACTGAAATGAAACAGAGAAGTTTGCAACCACCAGTGGGCAGGGACTACACTCTGAATACCTCCCAGGAGCTTTCCTTCATTGGGCCTAGGACACAGCAGATGCTAGAAGCCCATGTTAAAAAGTTTTATATGAAGGCATTGGAAGATACCTCATCCCAGCCCTCGTTCCATTCCAAGCTCTCTTCATCAACCAACCTGATTTCTGAGGTGGGCTCCAAATCTGGGTGCTTCACGTCCATTAGGGGAAGCTTAAATCTCTCCATGGAGACAAAATGGGAAGTTTCCGTGCATATGAGCAAGGAAGGAATACCTGAGATAGTCACTCTGTGGTATCCACCAGGGGCTTGCAGTAGATATTCAGAATATTACTGATGCTAGACAGACTCTACTGCTTGTCACACACAGCATCACAGGGAAAACAAGTCAGACACAGGATCCACTGGTCAACAGATGTCCACCAAAGCTGCCTGCAGGGCAAGCTGGAGCCAGACATGAGCCAAAGGTTAAGAGTGTGAGTTCCAGTGATAGAGTAGAAATGCAACAGGGCAAGAAGATGAACAAATCAGAACCTGTCCCCATGTCCTACATGTCCAGGGAGATATTCACGGCTGAGAGCATGGATGATCTTCAATCAAAAACTTTTGACATCCTGACAAGCAGCGAGCCAGTTAGCTCCCAAAGGACAAATGTGAATGACAGTAAAGGAAAAACTACTATTAGCACTGAAAGCCCCCCAGCAAATATATCAGTTCTCTAAGAGCCTAAATCATCAGACCTTAAGAAATAAATCCTCAATGAGTTAAATCTACTGGAGAACAGGGTACATAGGCGGACTCAAGGCCAAGCCAGTGACTTGTCCCTTGCCTCAGATAGCTTGACCTACAAACCTTCCCTGACTCATGCTCAGGGTGTCTCCAGTGTAGACGTGGGAGCTTCCCAGGTGCTGCATGTCCACGTGGAGGACGGTATGGGGAAGCGGCAGGATACTTGGTCACCTAAGCATGACTTAAGGTGGTGCCAGGAAAAGAATTTCCCATCAGGTGGAAAGAGAGTGAGCCCTCCAGGCCCCATATCAGAAGAGCCTGGTGGAGGGGATGTAGGGCTGGGAACATCCCAACCTAGAAGGAAGAGTATCTGTATTCAGGACATGACATTACAGGAGGAGTCTGTCCCTTCTGTGATAGGGTCTGGGAGCAAGTCTCCTCCTGAAAGCCTTTTCAGAAAACAAATGAAGCACTTTTTTCAATGGCTTCATGGATAAAATGCAAAAAGCAAGAAAATTCCCAGAAAAAAAGCCATGTATCATCTGCCCAGAGCAGAGGCCCGGATAAAAGTAGAGTTGCCTTTACTGGGACAACCAGAGCTCAGACAGTCATGACAGACAGTAAGAAGTTCCTAGAGGCGAAACTAGGACCTCATCATGCAACCTGCCCTCAAGAGTCCTATCCCTTCTTCCAAGGGAAGTTTCGAAAGACTCAGCAGAAGGTGGAAGTGTGGGCCCAGGCACGGCCTGTCCAGGGCCATCCTTACAGCTGCAGGATTCCCTCTTCCCAAGTGACAAATACCCATTCTCACCAACAAGAAGCAGTCTTGGCTGGACAGAGCTCTCCTACAGGTATCAGACAAATCAGAGACAAGAACAGGCTCCCCCAGACAGTTGTAGCATTTAAGGAGCACCTACTGTGTCAGAAGCACCCTCGGTCTGAGCCCCGCAGGGAGACCGTGCACCGCCCATACCCCACCTGTGGGCTTCAAGCTGGCCAGCGGCTTCCAGCTGCTCTCACCACTGCTGAAGGCACAGTGTTCAGAGATCTGTCTCTACTGTTTAGACAGGAAGCACTTCTCCAGCATTTCCAGGGAAAAAAATTTCACACCCCAAAATAATTTCTTCCTTGTGCAGAATATTGATTCTCCCTAATAAATGTTTCTCTAATAATAATGATGTCCTCTGTGTCTTATGCTGGGGTATGGATGTTGGTAACTCAGGGCTTGTACTTAGGGTAAAGAAGGAGTTAGTCCAGCTCTTAGGTATTGCTTCCTTTGGCTTCTAAAAGGTGACTAGTCCCCTGGAACTCCTATAGAGAAACAGATGTCACATGCCCCCAAAACCCATTCCTCTCTGATGAAGTTTGTGGATATGGGCTATGTCTCCGAAACTTAGCCTTAATGAACATGTATAGCAGCCCACACCTTCTCCCTCATGGAATGCTTTATGTCATTTAGGGCAGTAGGGCAGACAGGCTGCCTACATCTGAAGAGGGTCAAAGTCAGGTATATTTTTCAGATATTATCAGTGAAGAAGAACCAGTGGCTTAATCATAATTTAGAAGTCAGTGATCAGAGGTTCCCAGAGGTGGTTGAACCCTCAATGTGAGTATTTAGGGGGATATCGCTATAGTGGATCCTGGGCTGGTTGGGGTAGGTCTAGCAACAGCACAAATGCTTCAAAAATCTGTTTCATGGGTCCAATTAATGTGTTGGGGAAGCATACTTTACACTTGACACTGAAATTTCCCTACAAGAATGTTACCTTGGGAAGGTGGTTCCAGTCCCTGGGTATTTCTTCATGTTGCTGGTTTGGTGACTTTTTTTTTTTTTTCCCCAGCAAAAGCAGTACTCAGCTATCAGTGGTAGGAATGTTGACAAGGTGGCCACCTACCTCCCAGGGTAAAATAAAGCTAAAAGTAAGGAAAAGGTACATTAGAGTGAGTAGGAAAGTTAGAAGAAATGAAGAGAGGAAAGAATGCCCTTGCTGGTGGAACAAAGGTTTGTGTCTCATCATCCCTGCACTGTGACCCTGTCTTGCTCCCAGCTTCCTCAATCTAATCTGAGCTCCTCCTGTTTGAGGCTGATCGGAGCAGTGCACAGCTTACTAACGCCTTATACCAAAAAGGCTGTTCTTTGAGTAGTAAACCAATACTTGCAGGGATGTCATCAGGCGTGGCATCCCTTTCTTTGGGGAAGGTGATCTTGGTCCATTCCTCTCCCATCCATGCTTGGTGAGAATATACAAGGGCTTGCTCTTAGTGTATGCAGTTGACTTATCGGGATGTGGGTGACACCTTTATTTATGGCCTTGGTGGAGCTATAATAAATTTTCCCCAGAACACCTGTATCTCATGAACCAGGTGAGATCCATGGTTACAGATATTTGAGCGTTTACCACGGACCTCCATGGAATGTTTTTTTTGTTGTTGTTGTTTGTTTGTTTTTTGAAGATTGTAAACATATTCACCTTTAAAATAGGGGTCTAGAGGGAAGGGAACTCCATTTGTGCAAATGATACTCAAAAATATAGTGAGTGTCGTAGAGAGCACTTGACGCAATTTTTCCAGTGGCCGTGAATCCCGTAAAGACAAAACAGATGT
>NW_011889515.1:364638-366648 GCF_000151845.1 Pteropus vampyrus | reverse complement strand
TGCACAGCTTACTAACGCCTTATACCAAAAAGGCTGTTCTTTGAGTAGTAAACCAATACTTGCAGGGATGTCATCAGGCGTGGCATCCCTTTCTTTGGGGAAGGTGATCTTGGTCCATTCCTCTCCCATCCATGCTTGGTGAGAATATACAAGGGCTTGCTCTTAGTGTATGCAGTTGACTTATCAGGATGTGGGTGACACCTTTATTTATGGCCTTGGTGGAGCTATAATAAATTTTCCCCAGAACACCTGTATCTCATGAACCAGGTGAGATCCATGGTTACAGATATTTGAGAGTTTACCACGGACCTCCATGGAATGTTTTTTTTGTTGTTGTTGTTTGTTTGTTTTTTGAAGATTGTAAACATATTCACCTTTAAAATAGGGGTCTAGAGGGAAGGGAACTCCATTTGTGCAAATGATACTCAAAAATATAGTGAGTGTCGTAGAGAGCACTTGCAATTTTTCCAGTAGCCGTGAATCCCGTAAAGACAAAACAGATGTTCACCATAGCCCTCTTACTACCACACTTGTATCTTCTGGTTTAGAGTTATGCCATTGACCCTATAATGTCTGACGATCAGGGTTACAGAAAAAAATGCAGATTTTGTAGAGGCCCTGGCAGAGACAAAAAGGTGGGATTGAGCCCTGGGAAGGACAAAAGGTAAGATGGAACTTGAAGAGGTGAAGAGGCAGTGGAAGGCTCTAACATCCGTGTGGATTGAGCAGCCAATAATCCAGCCTCCCAGTTCCTGCATCATTTAATCTTAGGGTCCTTTATTTCCATTCCAGTGTAGTTGCTTTCACACTGTAGAGCTTATTAGCAGGAACGACTCTGCCATCTGGAATAACACAGTCTGACATTCCACCCTTTCACTTCATCCCCTATCCTTCTAGCTTACATGTCCCTTGTTAATTACTGAACTCCAGGTCATTCACTTTTCCACTTATTCCTTGTGAGTCCACGAAGGACTTGTCTTTCTATCTAAGGTAGACTTAATGGCCTATGGCATAAAAACATTTAAAAAGCTCCATGACAAATGGGCACATTTCAGTCCTCCTCAATCCTTCCCATTTGGCAAAACGTCACCTCTATGTTTTTCCAGAAATCCGGTCCTCAAAGTAACTGGTCAATATTGGATTAAATCTCACAATTGAGTCTACTGGTGCCTGGATGGATTCAGCTCCAGAACTACCTGGAAATCATTCATTCATTCATAAATAATTATCCCATGCTTACTAACATAAAGAAAACAAATGGAGTTTAGGCTACAGTTTCTTTAGTCTGTTCTTTTTCCAGTGCTACTTAAACTTATTTCAAAACTCCTTTACTTTCCTTGAACTGATGCCATCTCTACTTGTCAACAGATATGCTATTCACAGAGGAGCTAGAAGCCATGGAATGGGAAGTTTTCATCAAAATATTAAAAAAAAAACCCACATTTTTCCATTCTATTCCTTTTTCCTTCCTGTCATGTGGAAAGAAGTTTCCTTCCTAACCCCAAAGGAATGACACTTCCTGAAATCATCTTATTGAGAAAGAGCTAGACTCTAGTTTTGATGGACTGACGGACCCTTGCCAGGTATCTTTTTGTCTCTTCCCTCTCCTTATGAGGCACCCAACATCTTTTCTATTTTTAAAGCTCGTTATTACAGAAATGTTTAAACATGCACAAGAGCAGATAGAACAGTATATATTCCCATGTACCCTCTTCCTACTTTCACAATTATCATTTCCCATGTATGATACATCCCATTTCTTACACTACAATAAAATGAAAAAGCGCATTGAAATATCTAGGTATTCATCTCTCAGTCTTATGCTATGTGCCCATGTTAAAGCTCTCACATTTCTTTGATATTATCACCGGTGGAATACAATTATATACATAGATATAAACAGCTTTGGTGACAAAAAAGCATTGAACTTAGAGGCTTTGGCAATCAGTTGTGCTGTCTTTTAGTCAACCCTGAGGAGTCATTTGAGTGAATTTGTCCCTCAATTCCATA
>NW_011889515.1:361744-364588 GCF_000151845.1 Pteropus vampyrus | reverse complement strand
TCCTGTCATGTGGAAAGAAGTTTCCTTCCTAACCCCAAAGGAATGACACTTCCTGAAATCATCTTATTGAGAAAGAGCTAGACTCTAGTTTTGATGGACTGACGGACCCTTGCCAGGTATCTTTTTGCCTCTTCCCTCTCCTTATGAGGCACCCAACATCTTTTCTATTTTTAAAGCTCGTTATTACAGAAATGTTTAAACATGCACAAGAGCAGATAGAACAGTATATATTCCCATGTACCCTCTTCCTACTTTCACAATTATCATTTCCCATGTATGATACATCCCATTTCTTACACTACAATAAAATGAAAAAGCGCATTGAAATATCTAGGTATTCATCTCTCAGTCTTATGCTATGTGCCCATGTTAAAGCTCTCACATTTCTTTGATATTATCACCGGTGGAATACAATTATATACATAGATATAAACAGCTTTGGTGACAAAAAAGCATTGAACTTAGAGGCTTTGGCAATCAGTTGTGCTGTCTTTTAGTCAACCCTGAGGAGTCATTTGAGTGAATTTGTCCCTCAATTCCATACAAGTAGTAATCTTACAGGGCAAATCCAGTGCACAAGATTACTATTCCTCAATCACACAGTAACTATACTAACATGCAAAAAGTGTAGTAGAAAACCATATATGTTTATAAGGACTTGGTATCACTATATGTGTTTTAAATATTTAGAAGAAATTTTTCCTGTCATAGTAGATCAGATCCATTTATCTTCTCTACTTCCTAAAATGCTATGAAAACTAAGAGATTCGATGAAAAAAGATGGTCAACATCATCATCAGCCATCAGGAAATGCAAATCAAAACCACTACGAGATAGCACTATACATAAATGGTTAGAATCAAAAGTCAGATAATAAGTGTTGCTGATAATGTAGAAAAAGTAGAACCCTCATATACTGTTGGTGAGAATGAAAAACGGTGCAGCTGCTGGAAACAGTCTGGTACTTCCTCAATCATCATACAGTTTCCACATGACCCTGCAGTTCCACTTCTAAGTATATACTCAAACGAAATGAAAATATATGTTCACACTAATCTCATAAATAAATGTTCATAGCAGCATTATTCATAGTAGTCAAAATGGAAAAACACCCAAATGCCCATCAGCTGATGAATGGATTAAGTAAATAAAAAATGGTATATCCTCACAATGTAATATGTTTTGGTAATAAAAAATACCGATATGCGCTATACATGGATGAATCTGGAAAACATTATGCTAAGTGAATGAAGCCAATCACAAATGACTATGTATGATCCCATTCATATAAAGTGTCCCTATACTGAAGTCAACAGAGAGCAAGTAGATTAGTGGTTGCTTAGGGTTGGGGAAGTATGGTAGAGGAGGAGGACAGCTAAAGGTTACAAGGTTTTTTTTTGAAGTCATGAAATTATCTTACCATTGATTTCGATGATGTACATGTCTGCGAATATAGGAAAAAGCATGGAATTATACACTTTAAATGGGCGAGTTGTATGGTATGTGAACTATAATCTCAACAAAGCTTTTAAAACAAGTAAAGGATTTAAAAAGAATAAGTGCTGAGAATGACAAGAGGGGGAGAATAAGACAAAAGATGTCAACACTTTTTGGAAGATGGAAATCTAGTGGTAAAGAGATGTCACTGGCAGAGCAGAGGAAATTATGGCAAACCCGACCACACCAAAAAACCACAGAAGACAAAATAAATACCTGGTGGCACCAAACCAGATGGATATGAGGGGTTCCATGCTGTAAACATCTTGAATTTATTTTGTTGATTTTATATTGTGTAATTTTTAAAAATATTTTTTGGGGGGTGGGGGGAGAGCAGAGAGGATGTTCTTCAGCATTTAGTAAAAACCTGTGTAAATGTTAGCATGATTCAAATGTGCAGAGGATCCTAGTTTTCTTGGCTGGGACAGAACCTGAGACAACCATTTGAAAGCTGAATTGCGCACTTCTGAGGTCTGAATATGGTGGCAGTGGTAGCTGTGGGAATCAAAGGCAGAAATCTCAAAGGTCAGGTAGAATTCAGGAAAATGGTACATTTAAAAAATGTATTTGAAAGTAAATAAACTCATGGAAAATTTGCATGGATGGAAAAACCATAAACCCTTTATCCATTCAACTACTAATGTTTTGAACCATTTACCATCTCTCTGCTGTCTCTGTTTCTGCCTCCTTTCCTCCTTCTGTCCCATTTCTCTCTATATATGAACACACCCCTACATATATGAAAATTATGTATACGTTCCTGAATATTTGAGAATATAATTCATGCATTATATACTTTCTCTTTGAATATTTCATTGTATATATTTTTTTTCAATTTTCAATTACAATTGACATGTAGTATTATTTTATATTAGTTTCAGGTGTACAGTATAGTGGTTAGACATTTATATGTTATGAAGTGATCCCCGCTATTCTAGTACCCACCTGGCACTGTACATAGTTATTACAATATTATTGACTATATTCTCTATGCTATACTTTACATCCCCTTGACTATTTCATAAGTACCAATTTGTACTTCTTAAATTCTTCACCATTTTCAGCCACCTCCCCAAACCTCCTCCCACATCTGAACCATTGTATATTTCTTAAGGAAAAGGAGAGTCTCTTATATACTATAATTAGTTACTCCCTTCAGTAAATTTAACATTTAGCATAAAACTTTTAACTAATCTATTCATATCTCATTTTAGCATTTATTGAGTAATGTCTTTCGTGACTTTTTAAAATTCCATTACAGGATTCAGTTTAGCATCACATATTGCATTTAGTTGTTATGTGTCTTTAATCTCCTTTAATCTGTATTTCTCAACCTTCCCTTTTTAT
>NW_011889515.1:360508-361222 GCF_000151845.1 Pteropus vampyrus | reverse complement strand
TAAATGACTAGCTAGCATGGGGAGATGAAGTAAATATATATATATACCATCAACAAAAATTATAGTATTGTTTCAAAAGGTATACAAATGCCAATAGAAAATTTGGTGAAAAGTTAGAAAGTAGATGGGGGAAAAAAACTTTTCATGGAAAAGGTAACCGTACGTGATGCAAAAAAAGCCAAAAGGTATTGCTAAATATGATGACAATTGTGCTCATTAGAATTTATGCTATAGAGAAATCCACTGCATACAAAATCAAGATGAGTTTGGTCCTGTGCATTGTGTGCCAGCACAACTGCTCTGTACAAGAAATTAAAATGCTTTGGGGGAGAGAAGGGATCTGGCAGAGAGAAGAATGAGGGGACAGCAGGGCGAGGCACTGAATGTGGAAGGGGCCGAACAGCCTAAAGGGACGTTGGGAGAAAAAGGATTTCTAAAGATTTTGAAGTTATTTGCCGTGGGTCCATGGGTTTGCCATTCCCTCATCTCCCTCTTTGTCATGCTTTCTGTTTGTTGGCACTGGTCACTCTGCTCTCGTGTGCTTTTTGGTGAACATGAATGCTTTTGGGGAGCTGTTGGATTGGGGCTGCTGCTGAGTGCATCCCTGGTTTCATACGGGTAGAACCCCATTAGGCATAAGAGGAAGCTGTAGTTGAAGACAGAGTAGAACTGGGGGATGTAAATCCATGAGCATAGCAGGCTTTTAAAGTGTAC
>NW_011889515.1:355473-360458 GCF_000151845.1 Pteropus vampyrus | reverse complement strand
TGTTGGATTGGGGCTGCTGCTGAGTGCATCCCTGGTTTCATACGGGTAGAACCCCATTAGGCATAAGAGGAAGCTGTAGTTGAAGACAGAGTAGAACTGGGGGATGTAAATCCATGAGCATAGCAGGCTTTTAAAGTGTACGTGGGATCCAAAGGGAGATCACTAGGCAGTAAAATGGTCTCAGGTTCTATCTTGGTAACAGGTGGAATAAATAGAAAATTTCACTAAGCTAAATATATGCTATGGTGAATGGGTGAAGTTGGAAGTTAGGCTGGAGGAATCTAAAAGGCCCTGGAGGGATGGACAGCTCTGCTGGGCTAGATGATGCGGGGGAAGGTCGTGGGTTCATCTCTCTTGAGTTGTCCCCTCCCCCACCCTCAAGAATCTTTGGTGTCTGCGGCACAGCTCTGTGATGTGGGCCTGGAACTGTAGTCTAGAATGTGCCATCTCAATGCCCTGCTGCCTGATGCAGCAACGCACTTCGACGATGTACACCACGTTCTTTGTCTAAGGAGCCTTACTGCGCTATGGCTGAGCTCCAGCTAGACTTCCTAGGTATTCCCATCCTTGCCTTCTTGTGTGGGGTGGGGATCCTTCTCCTGTCACTGAGCTACCTAAACAGGAATCCACGTTTCCCAGTATTTTGGAAACAGAGAGACATCAATCAGGTAAGTAAACCAGAGTCCCTCAGAGACATTAAATCTTTCCAAATAGATGCATTAAATGCTATTTCTGCTTTAGCTACATCTCACAAATTTTGTTATGCTGTAGTTTTGTTTAGTTTAAAATTCTTTTTTCTTTTGAGACTTCTTCCTTGACCTATGAGTTTGTAGTATGTTGTCTAATCTCGAAATATTTTGGGGTTTTCCAGCTATCTGTAACTGATTTATAGTTTAACTACATTATAGTTTGATAACATGCTTTGTATGACTTCTAACCTTTTATATTTGTTATGAGGTGTTTTGTGGCCCAGAATTTGATCTGTCCTGGAGAATGTTCCATGTGAGCTTGAGAAGAATGTAAATTCTGTTGTTGAAGTATTGTATAAGTGTTAAGTAGGTCAAATTGACTGCTGGTGATGCTTAGGCCAACTGTACCCTTACAGATTTTCTGCCTGCTGGATCTGGCCTTTACTGAGAGTGGTGTTGAAGTCTCCAATAACGGTGAATTCATCTCTTTCTCCTTGCCATTCCACCATTTTTTACCTCACATATTTTGACACTTTGTTGTTAGATGTTAAGTATTGTGTCTTCTTGGAGAACTGACCCCTTTGTTATGTAATGCCTCTCTTTATCCCTGATAATTTTCCTTGTTCTGAAGTCTACTTTGTCTGAAATAAATATAGTTAGTCCTATTTTCTTTTTGCTAGTGTTAGCATGGTACATGTTTTTGTCCATTTACTTTTAATCTATCTGTATCTTTATACTTAGAGTGGGTGTTTTGTAGACAACATGTAATTGGTTCTTGTTTTATAATCTACTCTGACAGTCTATGACATTTATTGGTGAATACGGCCCCTTCACATTGACTATTTTTTTTCATATATTTAGATTAATATCTACCATGCCTGTAACTGTTTACTTTCCATTCTGTCTCTTTTCTTTCCCTTTTATGCCTTTTCTGGATTTAAACAAGCATTTCATATGATTTCATTTTCTCTCTTCTCTTAGCACATCAGTTATTTTTCTTTAACAACTATTTTAATAGTTGCCCTATAGTTTTTAATATACATGTTCAACTAATCTTTATATTTCATATAACATTATAGCACTTCAGAGTTAATGCAGGTACCTTAGTTATTTATCCTGCTTGGCGTTCTCTGAGCCTCTATAACTTATGAGTAATCTTCCATTAATTTTGGAAAATTCTTGGCCACTATTACTTCAAATATTTTCTCCTTTCTGTTTTTTACCTTTTGCGATTCCAATTACATGTATGTTATACATTTTGAAACTGTTTCACGGTGCCTGGAAATTCTGGGTTTTAAAATTTTTCAAAAATTCTTTTTCTCTTTGCATTTCAGTTTATAAAGTTTCTATTGACATATATTTGAGCTCACTTATTCTTTCCTTGCTTATGTGCACTCTACAGATGAGCCAATCAAGCCATTCATCATTTCTGTTACAGCGTTTTTGGTTTCTAACATTAGCTTTTGATTCTTAGAGTTTCCCTCTCTCTGTTTATATTCTTCCTCCTGTGTGTTCTTTTTTCCATTAGAGCCCTTAACATATCAATCATGGTTAGTTTCGATTCCATGTAAGATAACTCCAAAATGTGTGTCACATCTAAATGTGGATCTGATGCTTGCTTTGTCTATTCAGACTGCTTTTTGCTGTCTTTAGCATGCCTTGTAATTTTTTCTTGAAAGCCAGACAAGATGTATTGCTAACAGAAACTGTAGTAAATAGACTTTAGCAGGAAGTTGTTTTCTGGCTAGGTGTTTACTGTGTTTAATATTTAGTGAAGTTGTATATGTTAGAGGCTTCAATTTCTTTTAGTGTTCTTTTTTTCCTCTTGTGTGCTGTCTTTAGGTTTCCCTAAGTCTCTTCCTTATTTAGACTTGATGCCTCACACTTCTTTCAGCTATAATTGCCTGTTACTATCTGGAAGTTTTGTTGATGTGTAGTGGTAAGGTGAGGGGGAGGGGATATTATTAATTCTTAGACCTTATGTGGGCCTGTGTTCCTGGGCTGTGATGTCCACAGGTGTTTATGAGGATTTTTTTTTTCTTTTCTATTCACTCTTTAGTTGAAGCGAGAAGGCTAGAAGGGGCTGTATTTGAGTACTTTTCCTTCTTCCCTGTGGAATAAGGCTCTGGTATTCTCTTCCCCAACCAAGGCATCTTCTATTATGGACAATACTCAGAGAATATTTCAAAATGTTTTCAAAATGGTTATCTGACTCCTTACTCTCCCTGTGTGGCCAGAAACATTAGAGTTTTTTGTGGCTTTTCATTCTAAAAACCTGATGGGGTTCCTGGAGGTAAAATCCATGAATAAGATGGGCTCCCCACTCCAACGCAGTGACTCTAGGAATTTCTTAGTCTCATGCTAACCCACATGCATCCTCCAGCAATTTGTCAAATGGCCCTTTTAAGTGTTCCTACCATGGCTCCAGTGCCTTCCGTTCCAGGTAAGCTGATCTTGACTATGACTCTGCATTCGCCTCTCTGAAAATTTTGGGTAGTGGTTTGCCTTGCAACCTCTATTCTCTGATGGCTCCAAGAAAAGTCATTGATTTTCTGTTTAGTTTTTTGCTTTTACAGACAGAAGAGATGACTATGAAGCTTTTTAAATGTTGGAGCTAGAACCAGAATTTTCACCCCAAAGGATTATTTTTTATTTTCCTTTCCCAACATTTATAAATGAGTTTATTTGGGTCAGATAGACACCAAAAAATGGGAAGTCTGAGGAAAAAATAGAACATCATTCTTCTAGGGGAAGAGATCAGATAGGTCTATTGGTTCAGGGAGGACTAAGGTATCTATCTGAAGCTCACAGACCATTTGTGCGGTGGTGGATTTTCCAATAAAATCTGAGACACAATATTCTGTAGCTCTAGGGTTATTTAGACAGTTTGGGGTCTCTGCAGGACAATAGAGTTCCCAGCACTCCATCACGAGTCAAATTCCCATGTCAGGTGTCACTTGACTAAGTCTTCCTTTGTGTTGGGACAATCAGGAAAGCAGTGCTGAGCTTTGGAGAGACTGCTAACAGAGGCTAGAGCCTGAGCTCTGTCCCAGGTTATAAAGACCTGTCTGAGAGAGTACAGACCTGACTGTTGGCCTCAGATTCTATGGCCTCCTTAAGCAGAGGACTTCTGACTGAGAATACCAAGTATGAACCTCATAGACAAAATCCCTCTTTGAGTTTTTCAAACAAGGAAAAACTGAAAATATTTTATCACCATTAGAAATAATAAAAGGAACACAAAATTCTGATAATTAATATAGAGAAATATTATTCTTGGATCATAAGTGTCTGATATTCCTAGGGAGAGGAATGAAAGAAATGAGGCCCAGTCCGTTATTATTTTCTTTTTATTCTCATCGACAGGGCACAGTCAAGAGAAGAAAGAAAGGTGGGACACTTAAAGGTAAGGTTCTACCTATTCCACCTGAGCTCTCCAAGGCTGACACATTCTCTCATTTCCCTGAGGTCCCAGGTCCTGTTCTCTGTAGATGTTAGTTGCTACATACAGCAATCTCAGAAAACAGAGCCCTCAGAATAGAGACTCACGGGAAGGCAGTCAGATCCCGAAACACTTCTCAGGTTCCTGGCTCCGCTGTCCTGGACATGAAGCAGTGACAGACCTGGGCAATGGGTGCGGCCCAATAGGTGGCCATGTGAGATGTTGAGTCAGAATTTCTGTCTCCTGACTTTGCAAAAGTACTCTGACTGCCTGGAACTTAGACTTCTATTTGAAATGACCACTGACCGATGTTTCTCAACAGGTGGTTTTGAGTATCACATGGGATAATATATATATTATCAGTAGTCCCACCAAAAGACCCACTCCCTGCCCCTCTGCCTGAGTCTTTCCCACTGTCACCCCGTATTCTCTCCCCTGAACCAACGACCCCCTTAGCTGACTTTTTTTCACCTTCACCACCCGGTCACTCCCTGCCACCAGAACTTTTTCCTGCTTTGAAGCCCAAAATCCCAGTGGACAATTCCCCACCCCAACCCCTTGCTATTGCCCCTCTCCCACCACGTGACACTCGGAGAGTGGATCCTGTTGTCCATACAGAGGCTACTTCATCTCTGAATACCATCTTCTCCCTTGAGTCAACCCTTTCCCAAGATATCAAGTCCTTATCAGGTTTATCACAGACTACGAATCCCACTGACTCATTTTCTTGTCCTCACATCCAAACAAATCTGTTTCACCACCATCACCAGACGGCACTTTCACTGTGACTCAAACTAAATCAAATTCCATCTTATTGAAGCCTGTTCCAGAGGACTCATGTCTAGATAGTCCTG
>NW_011889515.1:336960-355423 GCF_000151845.1 Pteropus vampyrus | reverse complement strand
TCTACCAAGAGTACCGCTAAAGAACATTCTAATTAGCCTCCTGTGAGATCTTTGTTTCTACCTTCATCGTTCTCCTGGTTTCCCAGGTTGGAGAGCTTGCCAGAGCGAAGTAGAGGAGGCAAGGAAGGTGCTTTCTCTTGTCCAAAGGTGACTAAACATTACCCCTTTGTTTCTATAACCCTTTTTATAGCAGAGTGTATAAATTTCTAGGGCTTATTAAAGGCTGGGATGGACATGGGAGGGAAAGTCCTCAGAATCAGAATGTGAAAGTTTTTGGGAGAGGGATAAAAATGTAGACTGTGGGATTAAGGAAGTAGGGAGACATGAGAGGACGGTATGCAGTGGGAAGCCCTACCCTTGCCAGACATGCCAAAGTCGCATGTGTTTGTTCTGGTCCTGGCTGTAGCTCTGTACCTCCTGTTTCCTGCAGACCCATAGGCCAGCATCGTGATACCATCCGCTTTCGTCAACTGTTATGTCCGGACCCCTCCTGTGATGTGTGTAATAGCACAACTGCTGAAGTCAATCAACTGCTGTTTCCGGAGATCCTGGAAGACGCTACTCCCTCTGTGTCTCCTTTGGCTTCCGTAGCTCCTGTGACTGAGTCATCGTATTCTCTGTCTCCTGCCTTCTCAGTAGTCCCACCAAAAGACCCACTCCCTGCCCCTCTGCCTGAGTCTTTCCCACTGCCACCCCGTATTCTCTCTCCTGAACCAACAAACCCCTCAGCTGACTTTTTTTCACCTTCACCACCCGGTCACTCCCTGCCACCAGAACTTTTTCCTGCTTTGAAGCCCAAAATCCCAGTGGACAATTCCCCACCCCAACCCCTTGCTATTGCCCCTCTCCCACCACGTGACACTCAGAGAGTGGATCCTGTTGTCCATACAGAGGCTGCTTCATCTCTGAATACCATCTTCGCCCTTGAGTCAACCCTTTCCCAAGATATCAAGTCCTTATCAGGTTTATCACAGACTATGAATCCCACTGACTCATTTTCTTGTCCTCACATCCAAACAGATCTGTCTATTTCACCACCACCAGACAATACTTTCACTGTGACTCAATCTAAATCAAATTCCATCTTATTGAAACCTGTTCCAGCGGACTCATGTTCAGATAATCCTGGCACATTATCTGCTTATGTCCCAACAGTTGCAGGCACTGACCATTCAAACCTGTCAATGTCAGACTTGTCCTGTTGGCAGGCATATGCCAAGAATATGTTCCTCCCCACATTATCACACTCTGATTTTCAGCAAGAGTATGTTTCCCTCCACCTACCAGATACTTGTCTCTGGGGAGATTCTGCTACAAAGCACATGGAAACCAGTAGCGATTCTTCCCCTAGCCTTAACATTCAGGCACACTTGGAGAGACAAATACAAAAGAGAGTTGCTTTTCAGATTTTAGAGAAGAAAGAAATGAAGGAGGGATCATTTTCAAAACATATGTTGTCAGAAAACTACTGGACATCTTCATGGAATTCAGTGCAGCCATTTGAAGTAGAGGACATGACAGCCCCTAAAACTGGCTGGAACTTCGAAGACAAACCAGAGCAGCTGCACATTAGCCAGAAGCTCTTTTATGTAAAGACTTTGGAGGGAAACTTGCAGCAGAAATATAGCCAGCTCTTCTGGGGGCTTCCGTCTTTGCACAGTGAGTCCCTAGTGGCTACTCTCCTGGTTTCTAGAAGTAGTTCCCCACTAGAGTCTCGCTTTGTCTTATTCAATGGAATCTGTAATGCTCCTGCAGTCAAAATGCAGCATTTAGGATCTTCACCACCTCCTAATTTCCACCTCCTTCCCCTACCCAATGTACATCCTCAAATCAAGCCCCCATCCCAATCTTCCACTCAGGTCCATCCCCAGGCCCACCTTCATTCTCGACTTCCTATACTATCATCTTCTCCATTCCAGACTAGGGAATGTGGAGTGTCTTCCCCTGGATCCCAGGATGAGTCATACTCTCATATATTGACTGAAAATGAAGACCGAGAATGGCCTGTGTTGCAGAAGAGACAGGAAGGTTTGTGGGCTTTAGACCCCGTTCTCCAAAAATCTCAAGAAGCCATTTGTCCTCAAGATCTCAACCCTCCGTTGGTCAGCCGGCCATCCCATGACTATGTACCAGTTCCCATCCTTCCTGGAAATTTTCACATCACCAGTGAACCTGAGGAGAAACTGCAGCTCCACGTTCCAAGGAAGACAATCCTAAGGAGGTGCCTTAATGACTGTAGGAATGTAGACTCCCTCGCACTGATGGCGCCTCAGAGTAAATTAACAAAAATATCTCAGCAGCAAGGCAGACATGCTCACTGACAACTATCTGAGCTTCTCAGCCAGAGTAGCAAGGATCTAGCCAAACCTGAACTGAGTCTCCCAGGAAGTTTCTATAAGAGGTTTCCACAAAAGTTTCAGCTAAGAAAGGACATGCAGAGAAATCTTGGGTATATTCTAGAAAAGAGCCCAGAAGACATCCCACAGAGGGTCTCAGAACGCTACTTTCTGAAGAGTCTGAGGGCTGCCTCAGACACAGGACGTAACTGTGTGTGTCACTCAAGTAATCACTTAAGAAATGAATTATTAAATGTCTCAAGGAGTGACCTCGACCAGAATCAAATGAAAACGATTCTTAGATTATATCTGAGCAAGAAATTTTGGCAGATCACTGCAGGGAGGATCCCTATAGGTGTGTGTCGTTCCTGGCTGGCTCAGGACAATACATCACCTCCCGGGAGTTCCCAGACCAATATGGAAAACACAAATTCCATACACACAATGGTATGTGGTGTGTACTGCCAGATTCCCACTCTAGAGCTCTCTTTTCTTGATCCTGACACCCGAGAAGTGTTAGAAGCCCACATTATAAGGTTTCGTGTGAATCAGAGGTGGGGTCTACCCCTCAAAGTTGTTGAATCCATAAAATTCTATACATCGAGACAAGCCAAAACATGGCCTCTTCCTCAATGTGGCTTTCCCTCCTCATCCACCCATATTACTGCGGTAGATTCCAAAGCTGAGGTTTCCAAGTCTCTTGAGGGAAGCTCTAAAACTTTTCAGGGAAACAAGGTGAGAACAACAAATTCAGTCACTATTCTGGATCATCCTCTCCTGGATTCTTTATCTGTGGGCAGTGAAGGACAGGGGGCCCTGAAACCATCACACGCTGATATGGACTATATGCCTGTAGAGGACGTCCAGATAATTGAGCACGGCAGACAATCATTTCAGCCTGTCACTCACAGCACCATAGAAAATGTGAGTCAGAATGAGACTGTAGTAGACAACAGTTGCTGCACAGAGGTGCCCACGAAGCAAGCTGAGTCTAGACCTGAACCAAGGGATGAGAACGTGAATTCCAGTGATAGAGCAGAAATGATTCAAGGCCAAAGGACAGTAGAGAAGAATTTAGAACATTTTTGCATGTCCAACATGTCCAAGGAAATGTGCAAGGCCAAAGAAGTGCATGCTGTTAAATTACAATCTTGTGACCTCTTGACAACCGAGGAGTTGGGAAGCTCCCAAAGGATAAATGTCGATAGGAGTAAAGTAGTATCTACCCTGACCACTGAATGTCACTCACCAAAAATATCGTTGCCCCACAATTCTAAACCATCAGAACTGAAAAAGCAGGTCCTTGATGAGTTAAAGTTTAAACTGGAGAGCTGGGAGCAAAGCCAGGCTCAAGGCTCTCCCATCGACATGTCTTCTACTTCAGACAGGTTGCCTTCCCAGTCTTTACTGACTCAGTCTCAGAGCATCTCCACTGAGGACATGGGACCTTGCCAGGTACTTAATGTCCACTTGGAGGACAGCAGGATAATCAGAGATCTGAGGCAGCAACCCTGGGTCTCTAAGTATGTCTTACGGAAGTGCCAGGATAATGATTTCCCACCAGCTGCAAAGAAAGTGGGACCTCTGAGCTCCAAATTAGAAGAATGTGGAAGTGAGGCTTCCGAAGTAGTGACATCTAAAGCCAGAAAGAAGAGCCACCCTGTTGACGACGGAGAATTAGAGAGCACTTTATCATCTCTGTCACAGAATGAACAGTTTCCTCCTGATAGTTACTTCAGAAAAAAGATAAGACGATTTTTTCAGTGGATCAATTCCAAGAGAAACATCAATGTCCAGGAAAGCCCTCAGCAGCAACACTCAGCTGAAAGTTCAGCTATCTTTGTGGGTTTTGGGCCTCCTGAAGTTCATGGGGTCATAAAAGCCATGGAGAAGATCCTAGAGGAGAAACTGGCACGTACGTACAAACCTGAGGCCTTGGACTTAAGTCAGCAGAAGGAGGAACTGCAGGCCCAGGTCGACCCTGACAAGGGACATCCCTCCAACTATGGGGATCTCTCTGATGCACGGCAGGAGGAATGGGCAGGTACCAACTGCTGCAACCAAGAAGCTGTCTCTGCTGATCAGAGTTGTCATACAAGTGCTATAAGGAACAGAGTTAGACATTCCCAGAAAATTGCGGCCTTTAAGGACCACCTATTACGCCAGAGTCAACACCCTTCCCCACCCTCCAGGGACCCCATGCCTGATCCACACCCCACCTGCATACATGAAACATGCCAGGTCTGTCCAGCCACCCTCACTCACGATGAAAGCACTGTGTTCAGAGATTTGACTCTTCTATTCAAACAGAAAATGCTTCTCCAGTACTTCCAGGGAGAAAAAGTCCCTACCCAAAAATCATTCGGTCCTTGTTGAGAAAGCCTCACCGTTTTCATGATAACATATCCTCTAATGAGAACAATCAATCTTTAGCACAACCAAGGATATTGATCCTCGTCAATAAATGTTTCTTCTACTGTAGAGTCTTGTTGTCTATGTACTGAATGTGGGAGTGGCATTCCATATCCCTGGATATGCTTAGGGAAGGGAAGGAATTATTTCAGCTCTTACTGATTTCCTCTTTAGGTTTCTAAAAGATGATCAGCCCCATGTAGGGAGCCTGAAAGTGGCCTTCTCAGTTTTTTTACTGGGGTCCTTTATTTGACCTTCTCAAATTTCCTGTAGTTAAAACACTTCATTTTTAATATAGTTACTTTGTAACTATATTTTTAATATAGTTACAAAAAGTTTACTCTAAATACTTGTACATTTTTTCAAAGTGAGGAAAAACTTTTAAGCCCAGAATTTGGCTTAAACTTTCTTTTTATCTGCTCCCTCAGTATTCTGAACTTGATACAGGTGTTGGGTGGGGTGAGTTACCCTGGCAGAATATAGCCAGAATTCCTCCTTTTTGCCTTTAGAAGGTTTTGGAATAGAAAGTGGGGAAGGTGAGTGTTTATGACCTTAAGTTAGTGGTAGGGAGAAACAATTCTATTGGATCTCTTGGTGAGGAATAACTGTCATCTGCTCCTAAGAGCTCTTGTCTCCTTCATGTAGTTTGGGGTGATAGGCTATGTCCCCCATTCCTTACCTTACTCTAATGAAAATGGGTAGCAGGTCACCCTTTCCTCTTCCTCTATACTTACTGGAGAATTAGGGAGGACAGAACTTATAGCTCTGAAAAGGACCAGGGATAAGAATATTTTCATGAAAATAATGGCTTGCTTTCATTTAGAAAAAGTTGCTGATTCCAGAATATCGTACAGGTGAAGTCACTGAGTAGGGTGCGTATCGGTGGGTTTTGTGAGTATGCACACTGGGTTGGCCAAGGTAGGCTATAGGAACTAGATGGGTCCGGCTGAAGAATCTGGTATAAGTAGGGTGTGAATCTGTCTCAAAGTCATGTTTTGAGCTCAACAACAGCATATTCCTGCTTATGAGAGCATCTTGAGGAACTGGACAAGCTCTTCCTGTTCTTCAGGGAAACCTCTTCAGGATGCTTAGCTTGATAGCATTGTTGCCAAACCAAGAGATAACTTGGCCATCACCTGTTAGTCATTAGGCAACCACCCAAAATTTGTCGAAAAGGAGACAAAGTAAGGAAAATGTAATGGTGGTGTGAGAGGGAAAGGAAGAGAAAAATGGGAATAACCTCATCATTATAACATTACCTTACCTTGACCTCACCTCCTGGAGACTAATCAGGACTTGGTAGAGCACAATGATACCATTTCAGCAGAAGAGTATGTGGGATAATTATTGAGCATGAAGAGAGTATCTCCAGAGACATTTCAGGGAGTTTGTCCTACTTGTTGCCTGCTTTTCCAGCCATGTTATATCTTACACCAAGGTTACTATAATTTAGAGGTATATTAGTTATCTATTGTTTTGTAATGGATAACCCGAAATTTAGTGCCTTCTGAAAACACATTCTTATGATCGCACAGTTTTTGTGGGCCAGGAATCCAGGCAAGGCCTACCTGGGTTCTCTGTTTCACAGTTTCTCACAGGCTGTAATTACGGTGTCAGCTGGAGCTCATATTTCCTCTGAAGGCTTTACTAGGGAAGAACCCACTTGTGTCCTCAAGGAAATCTCTCTGGGATGCTTGGGTTGATAGCATTGTTGCCAGCCCAAGAGATCACCTAGCCATCATTTGTTGGTCAATTGGGAGCCACTCAGAATTAGGCCTAGGCCTACCTTTCCTAGGCCTCACTTCCTGGAGACCAATCAGGGCTTGGTAGAGCATAATGATACCATTTTAGCATTAGAGTATGTGGGATAATCATTGAGCATGAAGTGAGTATCTCCAGAGACAATTCAGTGAGTTTGTTCTCCTATTTCGTACCTGCCTTCCCAGCCATGCTACATCTTACACCAAGGTTACGGTAATTTGACGGGGTTATTAGGTATCTACTGCTGTGTAATGGACACTTCGAAATTTAGTGTCTTATAAAAACACATATTTATCATCTCATAGTTTTTGTGGGTCAGGTATCTAGGCAAGGCCTACCTGGACACTTTGCCTCAGAGTCTCTCAAAAGGCTGCAATTACTCTGTCAGCTGGAGCTCAAGCTTCCTCTGAAGGTTTGATTGGAGAAGGACTCACTTGTGTGCTTACTTATACAGCTGTTGGCAGAATTTAGTTCCTTAAGGTATGTTGGACTAAGGTCCTCAAATCCTTGCTGGCTGTTGGCTGTAGTTGCCTGGAGTCCATCCTCAGTTCCTCGTCATGGGGGCCTCTCCAACATGGCACCTTGCTTCATCAAAGCCAGGAGAGTCTGCTAACAGGACACAAGTTACAACCCTTTGTAAATTAATCATGGAAATGATGTCTTATCAGCTTTACCTTATTCTTTCAGTCAGAAGGAAATCACTAAGTCTAGCCTACGCTCTAGGAGAAGGATAATTACACATGCGTGTAAATATCAGCAGGTGTGAGGATCATTGGAACCTTCTTAGAAGTCTTCCTAACATGGATTTCTTCCTGGATACGACACTAAGTTCACTAATGCAAAAGTGGCTAAGTGCCAAGTGGATCCTCTTCTTCAAACATATCAATGACATCAAGGTCAGAGCTGATTGATGGCTAATGTAGTGGTATCTGTAAAAAACATCAAAGTGATTGGCGCATCCAAAGAAAGAATGAAAGGTGGCACAGGAAAGGTGCCATGGCATAGGAAAGGTAGGTTGTATGGGGTAGGTGTTACCATTCATTCTGAATGGTAAAGTGGAAGGAGCCCTTAGAACCACCTGACTCACCACTGCCAGTATTTAGTCTTAGAGGGTAGGAAAAATTAGGTGCAATGTGGCTCATCCTGGCTCCACTACAGTCTCTCCACTCTGCCCTAGCTCCCAGCCCATAGCCTAAAGAAGCAACTTTCAGATCCTGTAGAGAAAGCAAGGCTTCTAGAGGAAGCAAATCCTATAGGTTGCCAGGTTTACTTTTTGTTCTTAGTACTTAATTGAATAAAGCACATCCATCATTTCGTATTTGTTTCTCACAGCTCGAACGTCAGAGAGAATGAGTCGCTCAATTGATGGAAAAGCCAGCACTGTACTAGGGAACTCAGAGCATGTAATTCCCATTCTGGGATGTTTTTCATGTACCCATGGCCTGAGGATTTCTAACTATGGAAGATGTGGTGGTATAAAGAGCCTGTGTTACTGGCATGGAATCATATAACAAGTCATACCTGGTGCCCACTGCATCAATTCAGAGAAAAATTGGGTGAGATGATGAGACAGAAATTGCACACTCAGAATATCTAGGAAGTGACCTGTTTTAATAGGGTGGCAGCACTGTCCAGGATTGATCCCACAGTCTTGTTGTGCTTCTAGGATTATATTCCCTTTTCTCATTCCTGCTCTTATGGGAATGCCAGATGGTCATAGAAAGCAGGAAAGTATGTTAGCTGAAAAATGACTGGAGATGAGGATCAATTTCAATAGGAAAAGGTTTAATGTGCTTTGTGCCCATACTCAGAAATCAGAGTGTTATGCAATTTCAGTGGGGTATCATTTACATGATATAGTGTGCTGCCTGAAGAATTGTCACTAACATAAAATACAGTGGGAATGGGCTACCAGAAGTTTTACAACCTCATGCTCACACTACGCCCTAATGTCAGGGCAAACAAAATGCATGAATCAACTGGTACCTTGATGTGGATTGGGCATGGGGACCAGAGATCTCAGCTTTAGTCACTGTGAATTTCTCTGTTGCAAGGTGCTGCCTAAGAAAATAAGATTCCTTGATGCAGCCCGCAGGATTAACACTGAGAATTGTGACTTGTTCTTCAGTCTCAATGAAAAAGCCTGGTCTATGAGAAGGAATACTTCTCTTGAATCCTTTCTTCTACAACCTCCTTTGTCCCTGGATCACAGTGTAAATTAGGCTCTTTATCCTTGGTCATTATGGAAGCCAAGTGGCAAGTTCAGAGACTTGTGGAGGCTGCCTCCTAATCTCTTCTCAGAGACTTGGGGCCTGTTTATTTCTTTATTTGGGGGGGTAGTGGTTGTTCATATAAAAAACTGATTATTATGCAAATTTAGCTGTACTTCACTGTGGAAAGGAGGTTGGGCTGACAATGACTAGAGGGTAATTTTTCTCTGTAGGAATTCTTCCCCAGTTTTAGGCAACCTTCTTTTAAGGCAAGATATTTTACCAAGCTATTGATTGATGTTTCTACTCCCTGCCAGAGGGGACTCAGAAGGGATTAAATTATTATTATTATTATTATTATTATTATTATTATTATTATTAACTTTCCCCCTTTGTCTTGCAGGAACTTTGGGCTTCTAGTCTGAGGGGTTATTAATGGTCTTCATGTTTCCTGACCCCAGTAGAAGTTGTGAGGTACCTGTTATACAGTCCTGTCCAAATTCTCACATGAGAGGAAAATTTGGCTGGGCATTCTGAGGAGAAAGAAGATAGTGGTTCATGCAGGTGCTTGGTTGAAATAAGTAGAATTGCCTAAAGGTAACAGTAGCTCCAATGACTTGAGAATAGGCATGTAAAGATGAGTTCCTTAAGTGGGATGGGTTCCATGTGAAAGTCCCATAGAAGACAGTACAGTTTTTTAAGGGATGAAATGTTGTTTGCTGAGATGACTAAACATCAAGCTTCATGTTTGATATAACAATACACAGTTAGCATAGAGGTTGTGTAGCCATTGAACATTTAATGAGCCAAATGGCCTTTGACATTGAACATCCTAGTGGCAACCATGATGGACTCGATAGTCTCCGCTCTTCAAAACTCAAGACTATTATGTCTATGAAAATGTGTGGGAGTTAGGCTGGTCTCAGGCAGGAGGGTTCATACTGGGGCTCAATGGATGCCATCTGGATTCACTTTCTATCCATTTCTTGGCTCTATATTCTGGACTGGCTTCATTGGGAAATTTTCTGTCTGGTAACATCCGCCAAGTTTCAGGTACAGCTGAAAATGGTTGTCTCTCCCACTAGTCCTTTCAAAAGTCTCACTGTGCTTTATTATCTCCAGTTAGGTTATCCCTGACCAATCACTATTGTCAAGAGCATTAAACAATGTTTTTGGCTAAGGCTGAGTTGTTAACGGAAGAGCGTCAGGGAAAGATCACTCTACTAGCACATGGACTGATACTGAGAATGGGATTAATTCCTCAGAGGAAAACAGAAGTATTATTTCCAAAAGGTGAGTGAATGCTGGGTGTCAAACAAAACAGATGTCTACTACAACCCTTTCTTCTACTGTCTCATTTTCTGACTTCTTGTCCAAAGTCATGCTATTGACTGAAGCTTGGAGTTGGAGGAAATACTGATTTCGTGGACATCTTAGGATAAGAAAGAAGTGGGATGGGGCCCAGGACAAAGAGACAATTTTCAATATCCATATAGATTGTCCTATAATCTGGCATCTCACTGTCTACCTCTTCTCATCTCACAACCTTACTCCATTCCAGTTCAGTTATGGCTATATACTAGAACTTACCACCAGGATCCCTTCGACTTTTCAAAAATACAGTCTGACATTGCACCCTTTATCTTTTCAGCCTTTGCCCTCAGTATGCCAATTCCTCAACCTCAACCTAAAAGCCACTTTATACTTTCTCCTTGTTCATGTGACATTTTTTTTGGTCTTCACTTCCTCCTGCTCAAACAAAACAAAACAAAACAAAACAAAACAAAACAAAACAACCCCTCCCCCTCCTCACCCCCCCCAAAACCAAAAACAACCCTTCATGGTCTATCACTTAACTTTAAACATAAATAATTCTACCCTAAACAGCCTATCCCATTGTCCCTTCATCTCTCCTGCCTGGAAAAATTCAACTCTGCCTATTTTAGATCTGCCATTGAATAGGGGATAAAATCATGCAATTAAGTATGTTGATGCCACCATAAATTTACATTCTAGTACTACTGGTAAGCTCCAACACTGCCTGAAAAGAATCATTCATTTTTTTCAGTTTTTAATATATAGTGGGCCTTCTTGTAAGCACTTGGGACATACTCGTGAAGGAAACAAACAAAGCTCCCTGTCTTGCGGGAGCTTATATGATTGCTTTCTTGGTCAATTCTCACGCCTAAGTATTCCAAACTATTTCACCTTCCTACAACTTCCCCACATTCCTCACTCACTGAGCATATATGCTGGACTACCACAGGGGAATGAGAAGTCATCAGATGGAACATGTTATCAAAAAACCCCTCCAAAACAACAAGAAAACCAAAACCAATACATGAACCCCCGTCCCTTCTTTCTTCTTTCTTTTCTATTATATAGAAAGCTTCCCCTTGTATGTCTTCTTTGACCCTCCCAAGCTGGGGTCTGTCCTTGCTTTCCAATTCAGAACCATTCCCACACTCTGTAGAATATTTGGTTTAATTACAATTGACCCTCAAACGACACAGGTTTGAATTGCACGGGTCAACTTACACACAGGTTTGTTTCAGTTCCCTTGCTCAGTTCCATTGATTGCATTCGATTGACCCAAGAAGTTCAATTGACCTGGGCAGTTCAAGCCTGCTCAACTGGCAGTTGGAAATTCGCCTATACCTAAAGCTGACTTGTTATATGTGGATTTTCCAAGGTGCAGGAGGTCCGTGCCCCTAAGACCAACTTTGTTCAAGTGTCAACTGTATCTACCTTCTGAGAGGATAGAGACTTATATTTACTTCATCACGGCTAACATACCTAGTTGAGCTCAGAAACCTCTGGAGGAAGAAATGTTAAGCAACAGGAGGGTTTTCTCCACGGGGGCTCCGCCTAACGTGCTTGGGGGCGGGGCCACGTTCAGGGTCCGGGCCTGTGAGGCTGTGACTTTTGGCTTCCTAAAGCACTGGGTAGATGCTGAGAGGACTCACCTCAGGCTTCTAGGTCCTGCCTTCATTGGTCTGGAGGGAGCTGAGATTTTATTAAAAAAGAGGTTACAAGAGGGTTTTTGGACTCCAGAGTGACTACTTCTCCTGCCCTTCCCTCCGTTAGCCATTTCTATCCCCACTGGCCAGGCTCCGCGAGCTCTCAGCCCCCAACCCTCGCGAGAGGCCAAGGCATCAGAAGAAGCTCAGAGGCCTAGAGATGGGGCTCCGTCTGCCAGACAAGTGTCCCCTTCTCTGTGAAGACTCCACCAATCAACGTGGAGGTAATCTTAGACATGAATATAAGAATATTGAATATCATGAAGGCTTCGCTAACCTGTTTCAAATGTCATCGATTATTTGTGGAGCTACTAATATCAACTGACAGGGTTTGCTGTTAGAACTGGAATGAAGAGCTTTGCATGGTGTTAAGGGCCGATGTTAAGGAATGGGCTGGGCCCCTGGTGCAGTTAGTACATGGGCCTTGACAGCCTAGAGAGAGCCTAGCGTCTTGGAAGTACCTGCACACGTCAGGACAGTGAGACGTCAAGTTCCCAGTCCACATATTAAATTAACAAGTCATCATTTCTGATTCTCTGCAGGACCAGTGACAAAAGAAGGATGTTGACAGCCCTTTGGTTGTTGTCTTCAGAGGTACCAACAAGAGCTTTAACTCGCTTGGGACCCATCAGTGAATCTAATAGGAATGGTTCCCGGGAACCCAGGTAAAGGCCTATCAAGGCATTAATGACATTGGACAGAGAAGGTTGAGGCAGAACTCTGTCGTGCCCTGCAAGACCCAGGACATGAGGCTCTCCAGCTGACAGGACTGCAGGCTTTTATAGGTAAGAAAATCTCATGTAACTGCCTTCATTGCAGATATTGATAGATTTATGAATTTATTGAGGTCCTGCTACATGTTCAGGTTCTTTGTTAATTGGGACTTGTCGCCATGTTTATCTTAGGAAGAGGTAGAAGATAATTCTTTTTGTGACTTTCTTTCCTATTAGAAAATAATTTTAGCAATTTTGAATGATATGGAAAAGTAGAAAGAAGAACCTCATAGCTTTCCTCCTTCAAAACAATTACTGTTAACTTTCTGATGCATCTCTTTCTAGATTTTGCAATGTCTATTTTTTACGTTGCTTAAATAAATATATACTTTAAAGGAAAAACATTATCATAAACATTTTTATGTTATAAATTTTCATAAATAATATATTTTTGTGATAACAGCCTATTAAGTAGTAGAATATTAAATAAATTGTACTTCTGTTATTTGGGTGTTTTTAATTTTTTGAAATTTTAATATTTTACTTACCATGTTTGCTTATAATAATAGTTGCTCATAAACAGTTTTTTTACAATCAGCATAATGCTTATCCTAGATGTCTGCGTAACCCAGGATTCCTTCCTGGGCTGAATGCTTTTCTTTTTCTCCATCCTCCTTAGATGAGTTGTACACTTACATGGTTAGTTATTTCAGCATTAGACTTTTCACTGAGTTTCAAGCCAGTGAAACCAATTGCTTGCTAAACATCCTCACTGTAAAATTTTCCAGACTAAATCCATTTTCTTACTCTGCGCCCAACCTTCTCTTCCTCTTATATTTCCAGTATCAATTTATAGCACTGATTTATAGCATCTGGAAAACCCAGTAAGAAACAAAGGAGCCATGTTCTACTCTTCCCTTTTCATATGCCCCATAGCTAGTCAGCTACTACATAGATGAACTGGAAAAATATGGTGGGCAGAGAAATCCTGGAGTTCTTCTTGCCCACTGAATAGATTGTAAGGTTTTTTTTTAGCTGTATCTTTATAATTAGTTTTAATTAGTAATATATGTTCATATTCTTTGAGTCAAAATTAAAACATTCTCAAGGTTAAATAACCATTCCAAAAACAAATATCTCATTCCACATAAAATTTTCCAATTATTCATTCATTTACTTATTTCCTTGCTATTTATAGCAATGTAGATTTTTGATTTCCTAGTTGATTCAGTTCACTCTGTTACTAACAGTACTTATTCTGATGCTTAAATTTCAGAGATTTAGCTAGTTACTTCAATCTTATTTGTGTTCTTTTTGATTTATCTCTTTAATTTTTTACTTTCTGACACAAAGAATGTTTCAGACTGATTGTATATCTTTCCCTACATCAACTCTTGAAAAGTTTCAGCCATTTCTCAAAATAGGCTTGATTTCTTTAATGGAGAATGGTATTTAGAATCTATGGTCAAGGTGATAAATTTGCTCATTATTATTAGGATATTGCTGCTTCTAGGCCCTCTCAGTGAACACAGCTAGGGAGAATGGGTATGTATATGCACACAAACACATTCACACATTTAAATATTAATTTATTTCTGTATATGTTGAAAATCATGGGTTTACATCAATATCTCATGTTACAATCTAACATCACTGGATTTATTATAGTTTTGTCCCTTTCCATGTTTGTAACTTCTTTCTCCACAATGAGGAATCCAGTTTCATTATCTTTAAATTATTTACTTGTTCAGTCGGTCTTCCTGTATATATGCAATCTTTCATCACTATCACTATCCCCTCCGCGTATGGATGTCCTCTTCAACAGGTATGCTGAGACATCAATGTGTTTGGCACACATTTTGTAGACAGTATGTAGACATCAACACTGCACCAGGCAGTGTTGTATGCAAAGTCCCTCTTCATCCTAACATTCATGTCTGGGACATTGCCAACACCTCTCTGTCTCCTTTTATCCCCTTTTAGTATGGATGCCTACTTTTCTTGGTTCACCTAATAGCTATAAGACCAAATTATATGGAAAGGGAAGAAGAGAAATGTGGCATCTTTTTCCTCCCTAGCTTTCTCGAGGAATAATTGACAAAAAAGTTGTATTATAATGTATTATATCTGTATATTATGTATTATAATGTATAACTTGATGAGTTTTGATAACAAAACCATCACAATCAAAGTAATAAATATATTCATTTCCTCATATATATGGAGTTTTAAAAATAAACTTATTTTGAGATAAATGCAGATTCACATACTGTTGTAAGAAATAATTAGATCTCATATATACTTTAGTGTTCTCCAATGATCATATCTTACAAACCTATTGTATAATATCACAATCAAGACATTGACATTGATATAGTCAAATGCAAAACATTGCTGTCAACACGAGTATTCTTCATGTTTCCATTTATAGAAACACTCATTTCCCTCTTGGCCTACCCCTCTTCTAATCTGTTTTTCCTTTTTATAACTTTGCCATTTCAAAAATACGTTATATACGTGGTATAGTATAATATGTAACTTGCTGAGATTTGCTTTATATACTCAGCTTAATTCTCTAGGCTGTTGTGTGTATCACTAGTTTATTCTTTTTTATTGCTGAGTAGTATTCCATGGCAAGGATGTACTAGAATTTGTTTAACCAGTTGACTGACTGGATTGTTTCCAGTTTGGCGTTACAAATAAAGCTTCTATGAACATTTCTGTACAGATTTTTCGTGAACATGTCTTCATTTCTCTGTTATAAATGTCTAGTTGTGTAATTGCTGAGATTTGTGGCAGCTGCATGTTTAATTTTTTTAAGAAAATAAAACTGGCTGTGTGACCGTTTTTACATTTCCATCAATGACATATCTATGATCTAGTTTCTCCTTATCCTTGCCAGTATTTGGTGTTGTCCCCGTTAAAAAAAATTCTGCTGACAATGTGTAGTTAAACCTCATTGTGGTTTTAATTTGCATTTCCTGAATGATGAATGATGGTGAACATTTTTCATGTGCTTATTTGCTGTCTGCCTTCTTTGGTGAATTGTCTCTTCATGTTTTTTGCCCATGTTCTAATTGGATTATTTGCTTTTTTAGTGTCAATTTTCCAGAGTTCTTTATATATTGTTGATACTAGCCCTATGTTGGATATGTGGTTTGCATATTTTTCTCCTAATCTGTAGCTTGTCTTTTAATTTTCTTAGCTGTTTTTTTGCCGAACCATAGTTTTAATGTTTGTTGAAGGTTAGTTTATAATTTTTTCCTTTTACAGACCATGCTTTTGGTGTGATATTTAAGAACTTTTTGCATATTCTTAGATCCTGAAGACTTTCTTCTCTTTTTCTCTAAAACTTTATATTTTTATGTTTACATGTAAGTATGTGATACATTTTGAGTTATTTTCAATATAAAGTTTAATAATTTAATATAAAGGAAGAGGCTGTGTTTTATTTTGGAGGAGAGGGGCAGAGGCATATGGATATCCACTTGCTCCAGCACTGTTTATTAAATAGCTTCTTTACTTTATTGAATTGGTTTTGTACTTTGTCAAAAATTTATTGAGTATATTTGTTGGATCTATTTCTGGGTTCTCTATTCTTTTCCACTGATGTATCTGTTAGTACCACATAGTGTTAATTACTGTAGCCATAATAGGCTAAATCTTAAAATTGGATAGATTGATTATTTCAGCTTTATTATTTTTTTCAAAATTGTTTTAGCTATTCCAGTTTCTTTGCCTTTCATATAAGTTGTAGTAAATCTTCTCTACAAAAAACCTGCTGAGATTTTTGTATCAATTATGTTAAATGTGTATATCAATTTGAGGAGAATTGACATGTTTGTATGTTGAATCTTCCAATCCATGATTGTAGTATAGCTCTCCATTTATTTAGGTCCTTTTAAATTTCTTTCAGCAACATTATATAGTTTTCAGCATATAAGTCCTATACTTGTTCTGCATTAATTGATATGATCTTGTGATCTTTTTTCTTGTTTAGCCTGTTAATAAGGTGGATTATATTGATTTTTAAATATTGAACTAGCCAGCCTTGCATCCTGGAACAAATGCTTCTTAGTTATATGTGTAATTATTTTTTATATTTGCTGAATTCTGCTTGCTAATATTTTGTTAAGGATAATTACATATATATTCACAAAGAATATTATTCTATAGATTTCTAATTTTTAGAAAATGTTCCCTTTTCCTTTATATTCTGGAAAATATGTTGTAGGATTGCTGTTAATTCTGTAAACATTTGGTTGAATTTTCCAGTGCAGTCATGTGGGTCTAGAGATTTTATTTTGGTTGTGGTAGGGAGTTATTAAATTAAAAAAATCATTTCTTTCATAGTAATAGAGCTATTTAGATTATCTTTTTCATATTGGGTGTATTGTAACAGTTTGTGTTTAAAAAATTTATCAATTTCACCTAAGTTTTCAGAATTATTGGTGAAAGGTTGTTCAGAAAATTCCCTTATTACTCTCTAAATATGTTTAGGATTTACAGTGATATCCCTTCTCTCATTTTTAATACTGGCAATTTGTTTCTTCTTTAGTTTTTACCTGCTATTGCTGGCTAGCAGTTTATTAATTTTGTTGATCTTTTCAGAGAACTAGCTATTGGTTTTATTGAGTTTTCTTTTTTTAATGTGTTTTTGATTTCATCGCTTTCTTCTCTTGTTTTTATTTTCTTTTTGTTACTTAGTTCACGTTTAATATACTCTTTTTTTAGTTGCTTAAGGTAGGAGCTAATGTCATTGATTTCATTTTTTATTTTTTAAAATTTTGGGTAGAAAAAGGTATATAATTTTAGAAGGCAGGATAGTAGGGAAACAGCTCTGTGACTAGCACTAAGATGGCCATTGGAGTAACTGACAGAGGACTTGGCAGTGAGGAGCAGGAACTACCAGCCATCCTCTCTCTCCTTTTGGCATTGACATCTACAGGATCCTTTGAGACCAATCACATAGCTTCACTATTTGGTTGCTTGGGAGTATCTAGATTCTACACTCTAAATCATACCTTGTTTGTGGTTGTCATTGTCACAAGTCCGAGGGCTCTTAGAATCATGGAGAATTATGAAATGACTGAAGAGATATAAAGCTGCAAAAGTGCACAGGCTAATCCTACTATTCACCCTAATCTAGAGATTTGTCATTGCCTTAAGTAATGGGATTGAAGACACCTTTTGGAGGTTGTGTTAGCTATTTTACATCTTTAGGAGAATTTTTTGAGAAATACCAGATAGAGGCTTTATCTGAGTTTGGGTTCCTCCAAAAATAGATCTTGAAAAAGGATTTGGATGCTAGCAGATTGTTTGAGTGGTGCTCCCGGGGAGCATGGTAAGCAGTAGGGGAGATAAGACAAGGAAGGGAAGAAAGCCAATAAATAGTGCTTTCATAAATGGCTTACCTCTCTGGGCAGCTATGGCTCAATCCCCCTGGGTCCTCTGAGAGACTGTATAGAATACCCTGTAGAATTGTGCCCCAAGGATTAGGAAACTGGAATATTCATCCACTAATTCCCATACCTCATTGGTTGACATCTCTTGGGGGCTTGAACTCTAGGGCACTACTGGGCTGCTACTTACATGGCCAACCTCGCTTCTAGGGGCAGAGGATGCCCTCAGCCAGAGAGAAGCAATTATGTGAGCTAAGTAGGCAGGTGAGCTGCATTATTTATCTAGGGATGCATAACAAATTTCATCAAAACTTAGTGGCTTAAAACAACACATTTGTTATATTCCGGTTTCTGTAATCTGGGAATCCAGGTGCAGCTTAGCTGGGGCATTCTGCTCAGGGTCGCTCATAGGTGCAATCAAGGTTTCAGCTGGGGCTACAGCATATCAAGGTTGAGCCTGGAGAGTATCAACTTCCAGGCTCGCTCCAGTTGCTTTTGGAAGGACTCAGTTTTTCACAGGCTGAGGGACTGAGGGCCTCAATTCCTTGCTGGCTGTTGGTCAAAGGCCTTCTTCAGTTTCTTGCCACATGGGCCTTCCACAGGGAAGCT
>NW_011889515.1:331173-335820 GCF_000151845.1 Pteropus vampyrus | reverse complement strand
CTTCTCATCCCCAGGAATTTTTGTTGTTGCTGTAAGTTGTAGTTATTTGTTTAGTGACTTTTTGAAACTATTTTAAAACAGTTTTATTGAGATATAATTCACATCCCATACAAGTCACCCATTTAAAGTGTATAATTTAATGGTTTTTAGTGTCTTCATAGATATGCACAACCATCACCAGTCAGTTTGAGTCTAAACCAATTAAAAAAAATATTGCATTCTTTGTCATGTGTCTTTGATATTTCTCTTCCTTTAGCTTACTGGTCAGCTAGTGGTTTGATAGTGATTTTCTTAAATGACTGGAGCCAAAGGAGAGGAAAAAAAAAAAAAAAAAAAGGAAAGGAGGGAAAGGAAAGGAAAGGAAAGCAAAAATCAACAGAAAGAAAAGAGTCCAGATTTTTGCAGATTGGCTCTGTCACAGAGCATTCCTTCAATACTTAGTCAGGTTATAACTAAGCCATACCTTCATTTCTTGTTTTTGTTTAGCTTAAAGGTCAGCCAGAGATGAAAGCTTAATTTTAGGTCTTTTTTGAACATATGTCTTGCTCTGTGCTTATGAGTGGCTCTCTAGATTCTCTGGTATATGGGGAAGCTTTACAAAATTTCCCGGAATTTCCTAATCTGCCATCTTGCATCACTCTCTTCTATCTTAATTTTTATTAGGACGGTTAATCTTTTTCTATTATTTTATTTTAGACAAATTGTTTCCTTATATTTAAAGTGGGTTTCTTGTAGGCAACACATAGTTTAGACTTGCTTTTTAATCCAATCTGACATTTTCTGCCTTTTAATGAGTGTTTAGACCATGTGTTAGGCAGAGTAATGGCCCTCAAGAAAACTCCATGTCCTAATCCCTGGAACCAGTAAATATGACACTTTACATGGCATAAGGGAATTTAGTTTCCAGATGGAATTAAGTTTGTTTATCACCCAACTTTAAAATGGGGAAATCTTGGATTACCCATGTACGTTCAATTGTGTTAGCTCTTAAAATCTGAGAACTTTTCCCAGCAGAAATCAGAGAGATTTGAAGACAGAGGAAGAGGCAGGAGAAATTCAAAATGCGAGAGGGTCTCTGATCTTCTGTTGCTGGCTTTAGAGATGAGGGAAGGGGACCATGAGGTGAGGCATGCAGATAGTCACTGAAAGAAGGGCTAGCCATCAGCTAATAGACAGACAAATAAATTTCAGTCCTACAGCTGCAAGGGCCAGAATTCTGCCAACAACCTGAATGAGCAAGGAAACAGATTCTCTCAGAGACTCTTCAGAAAGGAGTACTGCCCACTTGAAGTCTTGCGTTTAGCTTGATGAGACCTGTACCAGACTTCTAATGTTCAGAAGTATAAGATAATAAATTTGTGATGTTTCAGTACAATAAGTTTGTGGCAATTTGTTATGGTACATAGAAAACTAATGCAGACTGTTTATGTATAACGTAATTGTTGATACATTTGGGCTTATATATACTCGCTTGCTATTTGTTTTCTCATTGTCCCTTGTATTATTTGTAATTCTTTCCCATTTTTCAGCCCTCTTTTGAATTGATTATTTATTACACCATTTTTTTCTTTTTTGGGAAGCCTATTAGTTCTCTCTGTCTCTTTTTTTTTTAGTGGTTACTTTATGGTTTATAGTACATATCTTCATAAAAGTCTATATTAAGTAATATGCCACTTCACATACTGTTTCTTTCACGCACGTTATTCCCCTGAACATATCTGTTTAAGTGTATGTACCCCTGTATGTGTCATAAGTGTTTTTGATAGAAGTGGATAGAAATCTAACCCAAAGTATTTTGATAAAAAATAATGCCTGATTTTGGGCGTTTGCTAATTCTTGAACCAAAAAACCTAGTCATAGGGATAGAAGTATTGAAAGGCCAAACTAGATTGTGGGCCTACCTTTATAATCAGAATGGCACTGGTTTTATTGTTGTAGGCAGAAAATATTCTTTCATATGGGTTAGCAAGAGAAAAGATGAGTAAGACAACTTGATGTGGGGAGGTACATGATTTGGGCTTACCCTTTGCTTTCTCTTGCCTCATCATATGTCTACTTTGATTTTAGGCCAACATCTCATAGGAACTACTGTTACATTCTATGTTCCATGCATTCTTTTCCTAAAAATAGCTTTATTGAAATATAATTCACATATAATACAATTCACCCATTTGAAATGTACAATTTGGTGGTTTTTAATATATGTGAAACCATCACAAATCAATTTTAAAACATTTTCATCACCTCAAAAAGGAATCTCATAACCTTTAGCTATCACCCTGTTATCTCCCCTCCCCTGCCCTGCTGCCAGGCCTAAGCAACCACTAATCTACTTTCTACCTTTATAAATTTTCCTGTCTGGACATTTATACAATGTAATCATATAATTCTTCATCTTCTGTGAGCTGCTTCTTTCACTTAGTATAATTTATTCAAGATTCATTCACATTAGAGCATATATCAGTACGTTATAAGGCCAAATAATATTCTGTTGTATGGCTATGTCACATTTTGTCTTTCTCTTCATCAGCCGATGGATATTTGTTATTTTCCCACCTTTTGGCTATTAGGCTATTAAAAATAATGGTGCTATAAACAAATTAACCTGTGAACATGTTTTCATTTCTCTTAGGTATATACCTAGGAGTGGAATTCCTAGGTCATACGGTAACTATGTTCAGTTCTTTGAGTAGCTACCAAAGTGTTTTCCAAATGGCTGTTCCATTTTATGTTCCCATCAGTGATGTGTGAAGCTTCCAATTTCTTCTTTTACTTGCCAACAGTGTTATCATTAGATTTTTTGACTATAGTTATCCTAGTGGTTGTAAAGCAGTATCCCACTGTGATTTTGAATGGCATTTCCCTATGGCTAATGATGAACATCTTTTCTATACTTATTGGTCATTTGAACTTTCTTATAGAAATATCTGTTCAAATCCTTTGTCCACGTCATTTTATTGTTAAGTTGTAAGAGTTCTTTATATATTCTGGATACAAGTCCCTTATTAGATATATGATTTGAAAGTAAAGTTTATTTTGATTATTCTTGGATTCCACATTTTCAAATTTGACTACTTACTAAAATTTATTTGTAACCCCAACTCAATACTTGTGGTACTTTCATATTCAAGAACATGTAGGTGTGCAGAGTCGGAAAAAAATTGAGTTACCTGGTACACACATTTTTGCCTGAGGTGGCACAAATCAACCCTCTGCCTCTTTGTTTCAGCTCTTCTATTATAAACAAGTATCTTTTTTTTTGGCCTAGTGTTAGCTTTTTTGCATTTTGGGGCTTTCTCTTGGTCATTTTTAAATAGCTATTTAAAATAGTTCCCAAGTGTAGTGCTGAAGTGCTGTCCAGAGTTTCTAAGCACAAGAAGGCTATAATGTGCCTAATGGAGAAAAAAAAAGGATATTAGATAAGTTTCACTTAGACATGAGTTATAGTGCTCCTAGTCATGAGTTCAGTGTTAATGAATCAACAATATATATTAAATTAGGTGTATTTAAACAGAAACATATTTAAAAAGGTTATGTATTGATTAGTTGACAAAAATGTTGTGACCAGAAGCTCTCAGGAGCCTAATCCTATATTTCCCTTAGGGGCAAGGATTCAATATTTGCTAATTCATTGTTTGCCTTTACTTCAGAGAACACAATTATTGTGAATAATGAGAACTGAATATATTTTCTCCCATCCTGTGGGTTGCCTTTTCAATTTGCTGGTGATATGCTTTAAAGCATAAATATTTTTAATTTTGATGAAGACCAATCTATTTTTTGTTTTTGCTTAGCTTTCAGTGTCATATGTAAGAATCCTTTGCCACATCTTAGGTCGTGAAGATTTACCCCCATGTTTTTTTTTAAGATGTTTATAGTTTTAGCTCTTACATTTAGGTCTTTGATCCATTTTGAGTTAATTTTTGTGGGTGGTGTGGAGCAAGGGTCCAATTTAAATCTTTTGCATGTGGCTATCCATTTGTCTCAGCACCATTTGTTTGAATAAACTATTCTTGCCTTTTTGAATGGTCTTAACACTGTTGTTAAAAATCAGTTCACCACAAATATAAAGGTTTATTTCTGGACTCTCAATTATTTTCCGTTGATCTATATGTCTATCCTTATGCCGGTGACATACTGTCCTGTTTACTCTTTCTTAGTAGTAAGTTTTGTAATTGAGAAGTGTGAATCCTAGTTTGCTCTTCTTTTCTAAGATGAGTTTTGCTCTTTTAAAATTGACTTGTCAATTTCTTTAAAGAAGTCAGTTGGGAATCTGATGGGGATGGCATTGAATCTGTAGATCAGTTTGGAGAGTAATACCATCAGAACAATGTTAACTTTCCCTATTCATGAACATCATGAACAAGTTATTTAGAACTTGTTTACTTTTTTCAACAATATTTTGTAATTTTTAAAGTATAAGTTTTGTACTTTTCCTAAGTTTATTATTGAATATTTTTCTTAAAAAAGTCAGTTTCCCAGTTTTTCATTACAGTTCATCCATTCTTGATTGTTTATAATTTTTCAATCATGCACTGTTGTTTCATGCCTCTGGACCCTCGTAGATACTGTTTCTTCTGCCTGGAAAGTCTCCTACTCCAAGTCTTATTGTTGAATTCTTATATATCACTCAGGACTCAGTTCTTC
>NW_011889515.1:317344-330408 GCF_000151845.1 Pteropus vampyrus | reverse complement strand
CCATGATATTTGCACCAGCCATATTGTTCTCATAAATTGTGTTTGATAAATATTTTTTTACTAGGAAAGCTATGGTGATGCTGATGGTTGGAGTTATGGTGGCAGCAATTTCAGCTTGAATTCAGTCCTTAAGGAGACTGTCAGATGCTATTTTCCCTGATAAAATTATCAGGATAAGATTCAATTACCTTATCATAAGCCAAATGTCAGCCTTTTCTAGCCATCCTCTAGAGCTGCCTTACTAGAAATGACTGCCCTTTCATTAAATATACTTTAATGTTATAATTTCTTAATTTTTAAAAATTGTCAGCTGTCCTGAGAATTCAAATAATTGTTACAAGTCAGTAAAATCTGCCAACCATAAATGCTTTGAGGTCTAATTCTCAGTGTTATTCACTTTTCATGAATAAATTAACATGTAGTAATAACATGGACACACAGATTAAAACTTGTGATGATGATTTAAGTAAAGAGCTTAAGGTACAAAATTCTAGAATATTCTCAAGAGTATATGATTTGAAAGTGCATTGGAAAATATACCTTTTCATAAATGAAATCAAATTTCTTTCATGGTTTTAATAATCATTTAATTTTTAGTAAACCTAAGACCTCAGAAGATGTTCTATGTCCCTGTTCAAATGACCAAGTTGCTGCAAAAATTATAACCGATTAATCTCATTTATAAAATATATTTGATTTACACTGACCACATATGATTTATACCAAGAGCTATAAAAAATGACAGCCTCTTTTTTGGACAAGAAATCAAGAATGTGCTGAAAAGTATCTTATCATTATGTGCTACAAATGTTATAGAAAATGTACCTTAGAAATGGCCCAAAACAACTCAGACTTTGGAATCAGATTTCAAAATACCGTGTCCAGTATATTTGAATTTATTAAATTAATTTAGATAAACATTTATCCATCATTTTTTTCCTTTTATCCTTCCTTGTTTTCTTCTTTTTTTCCTTTTTTTTTTTTTTTTTAAACTAGGTCGTTAGTCTTATACCTCTCTGGCTGGCTACCACTCTTTGTCTGTAGATTTTGTATTATATCAATGCAAACCAGTTGAACCTATACTTTCCTAGAGTATCATACCACTGGCCACTTGAATCTCATGAGTGGTGTAGCCAGTGTAAGTGGCTTTTACACCTCTGAGATGCATTCACTTCCTCTTCCGCTACTCATGCTTAATTGTACACATTTCTGTACTCTTCTTACACTCAAGATGTTCTTATGCACCTAGATAATTTCCTACATATATTTTTTTCTTGTCCAAAGGCTCATTTTACAATGATCAGGTTACATCACTTCTCCACAAAAGTGTTCGTATACCTGATGCCATTCCTTATGAAGATGTTAACAGCAGTGAAGAACTAGATCATTAGGTTTCGCCTTACCATTCTTACACCCTAGAATAAACTCTGGAGAGTCTATGATGCAGATTTCTCGCATTCTTTCATTTAGTCATTTGCCCATCAAAAATAGTTATTGTTACATACCCTGTGCTACGTTTTCTTCAGATCTCTTAAAACACATGGATAGAGGACCTATTTTGTTTAGTTAGTTATTTACCTCTAGGGATCTGTTTCCGCAATAGACTATATATATTATGAAGGCAGAGACCATGTTTGTTTTGTTTCTCCTGATATGTCTGCCCCCTGATAATGTCGCTTTTAAATAATTAATTGGTTGAATGACTTGAGAGTTCGTGGAGAATTAATTCAATATTTTAAAGAATTGAAAAAGGAAAATGATTATTCTGTAACTTATTAGGAAGAAGGGCAAATTTTCCCTAACATGGAAATAATCTTATATGTACTCATTTGTTAAACTCCATTCTTATCTTTAGTAGAAAACTTTAAAAAGAACATTAGAGTTGGAAGTGTCTTAGTAAAATCTCTTCCTTTCTAGAGAGGCTAGAAAAATTAAGAGAATTACCCAATGTCCCAAAGTTGTTATGCAGCAGAGCTGGGACTTTAACCCAGGTTTCAAGAGTGCCAGATCTTTGATCATATTCTTATACTGTCATACTGTGTGAGGATCACCTGAAGAGAGTGATTATGTGTTTTACACTCTAGTCTTTATATACCAAAGTGAAATTATATCACCTTAGATAAAGATCCTAATCCTGGAGAGAGATCCTTGATTAAATCAGGATAATCAAATGTGGCAGATGTTAGTTGGCATCGCATTTCAGGAAAAAATAACTTGAGTTGGCTGAGTCCTAGAGCTTACAATTGTCTCTTGCATGAAAATGTTGCATGAAAATGTGTTGGGGCTTTGACATGTGTGGCTATCAATTCTCAAAAGAGTGAGTCACACCTCCTCCTACTCTGCAACTGTTGGTGCTGGCTTCCAGCAAAAGGTTGGAAACATTGCAGTCATGGCTTTGCTTACTGGGAGACAAGAGGCCATGAGCCAGGGGGAAGGCAACCCTGGAGGAGAGTCAGGAAGAATATGAGACAAATGAGGGTGAAAATGGAACCCCAGAGGAGGAGACTGACCATTGGATATAGACTCTGAGAAGGAATGAGACTAATCCAGAGAATTTTCTAAGATCTATCAGCTTTAATTCCTGCAAAGAGGAATGACAGATTTAGAAAATGTAGGTATGATTTTATAGGTATGATTTTGAAGATGCTGAGTATCCAGAGTGTTTTAGAGTGGGTTGCATTATTTAGGGAAATTGTTGGAAGGCCAATAAATGAGAACGGGAATGGGACAGGCAAGTTAGTTCTAAAGGAAAAATTGAGTAGCAAGACAGAGCTCCTTTTAGGTAATAGTCCTTTGGGTTGGCTTTCACTGCTTGGTATCTTGGGAGTGTCTGGCCATCTCTTTGTCCACTGGAGGCAATGAATTCATTCCACTCCTGCTGCCTATTGGGGATACATACTGTTAGGCTACTGTCATTAGGTTTCTCACTGGTTCTGGGGTAGGGTTGTGGCAGGGGTGTTCATGCCAAATAGCTGAGATAGGGCTAGGGCCTAGTGGGAGCTGACTGTGTGGCTCAAATAATAATCCCAAAGTATTTTGGAGTGAGAATTTCCAAAGCTACTTTTTTATAAGGTCACCTGAGTTGGAATCTTGGGGGAAGGTATAAAGTTTTAAAAATATAAAAGAAAACTATGCACAAAGAGAAATTTGTCTATGTACAGAAGCAAGTGGTAATGGCAGCTTAATTTTCATGGAGTAAGGTGATTAGAGTAGTGGAAGACGGGTGGACAACCAAAAGGCAATTGCTACTCATTTTTAGAGTAAGCTGAGTCCTGACTCAGGCAGAAATATTCATTTCTGAGTAGAACCAGCACATATATATGAATTTCCATGTGAGAAAGGAGCTAGAATTATGTAAAGACACCCAAGGAGGGGTATGGGCAACTAATCCAGAGTTCACCTAGTATCTGTCTCAAATTTTAGATTAAATATTAGCCCATATTAAACCACCTGACGAATCAACATTATCCTTCCTACATTAAACACCACTGATATCGAACATCTATCAGCTTGTATAATATTTTTGTTTTTTTCCTCCTTCTCCCAATATTTCCTTAAATATTTCTTAATAATATATAGTAATACATATATTTTTGGCATTTTAAAGTTGTTCTGTGTTGAAATTTTTGGGGGAAAAGTAAGTTTATTTTCTGCTTCTTCGATTTCTCCCACCATTTAAAATACAATGCTAAGCACTTAATTGTCTCAATAACTATCTGCTGATGGATTAATTTTCTGAAAAGAATGTGAATTAATTTTGTTCTTATCTGTTATTGTGTAATAAAAGTTGTACATGCTATAAAAGTATGACTTTGCCTATTATGGGAGGAACCTGGTTTTGATATCAAATACAACTAGGTTTTCATCCCTGCCCAGCACTTAAATACTTGTGGGATTTTGAGTAAGTTTTATGATACTCAGTCTCAGTTTTGTCATCTGTGAATGGAGATAATAATTTCTATCTTACAGAGTAATTATGATAATTACATGACCACAGATAAGAAACCACTAGAATAATGTATAACACATAGCAGGCATTTCATCGTTCTTCTACTCTACTCTCAAACAGTATTCTGTCGGAAAGACCAGTTTTAATATTAGCTCCCACATTTATCAAGTGTACAATTCTGGACAGACAACTGGACTTCTCCAAATTGAGTTATCTGTAAAATGAAACAGAGAGAGAAGATCACACATAATAGTTAATGAGAATAGATTTTGTAAACTATAAATCCTTTTACAAATGAAAGATATTTGCTAGCATCCATATTTTATTCACTGTGATAAGGCACTCAGAAAGGACATTTGTGTTTTTAACTTTCTGTCTTCTTTGAGTAGAAGAAACTTGCCCAGTGTTAGGTTGGAATTAGGTTTTCCAACCTAATTCAATTTTAGGAGACCTGGTTTCAAAGTAGAATGTTATCCCTTATCTCTTGGTTACAGAGTCCAATTATGATGGAGTCCTAGTTGTTATCATATATATTATTTAGTAGAAATGCTAAATATAATATTTTCAGTTATTTGCAGCAAATATCAACCCTTTTTTTCTGAAAGATATGCTTTGAATTTATTGACTTAACGTCAGAACCACTTTTTCTCACCCTTTTTCATATCTTCCAAAAATGATTTTTGTAGTTGATCATAGTAATAAACATTTATGAGAGCTAATAGACATCAAACATGTTACAAAACACATACATTTATAAGCTTTAATTTCAAGAATATAATGAGCAACACTCGTAATAGTCATTCATAAGAAACATGAAAACAAGGTAGATAGATAATGCACAGTTTCTTAAGGTATTACAGGGAAGACTTGTATATGATGCAAATGCAAGGTTAGTATTAGGCTTAGCTTTTTTTGAACTCAAATGCTTATTTGGCTTCTATTCACTGAACTTCCAGAACCTCCTAAGCAAGATTTATCTTTTTCACATGAGGGCATTAAAACAAATTCCATCACAATTGTTGCCACACATTTCTTGCCATGTGCTGTGTAGTTAGTTTACCCAGAGCCTACTTCAAAGGACTATAATTTCAGTATTTTATCACTTCCGCATTTCATCTGTCGTTCTGACAATATTTGATGCCTCTTTTATCCTTCAGGTTTTTTCCTTATAAACTATTAATATATATGAAAATGCATGTGTCTCTCTTAGATTCTCATTATCATCTTGCCTGCACTGCTAGTTTTGCATGCAGCCTGCAGTAAATTCAGTGTGGATGGTCTAAGTAAGTTATGGAAAAGCTAAATGTGATTGGACAGATTCATAACATGTAGTCAGATTGTACACTACTGACTATATATTTCTTTCTCCTTCCTCTACACCCACACACAAGGCAGTGTGTTTACATATATCCATGCTCCATGAGAGAAGTCTTGGCCACACATAAATAAGTTGATAAAGTCCAGGAGTCACATAGCACTTACTAGACATTGAGTTGCACCTCATGAATCAGCTAGAGCTAACTATAAATAAAAGGCCATGGGCTTATTACTGTGCCTGTTATGGGCCTTTTCCAGTGATTGGTTTATAATAAAAAAATAGGGACCAGTAGGCTGTTTGAAATATTTCATGTCAAAGGAGTAAATGTCTATAATCAGCGGTCTCCTTTTTTCTTCTTCTTGAATCAGAACTCATTATTAATACATAATGGCGAGGAAAAATGGTTGGCTCCAGGATTTTTGGATTGTAATTTCACCTAGATGCCAGAGCTCAAAGCCCTCATGTGACCCTGCATTAATGATTTATCATCCCTGTGTTTCTGTTTACTAATTTTCTGAAATGCAGTCATGTCACAATCTCATAAAATTAATCTCAGTTAGTTAGCTCGTTGGTTTACTTTCTGGACACCCATTCCATTTTTCATGATTCTAACTTCTGCTTTCTTGTACAGTGTATTTGTTAAAACTTTTGGATGCAAGTGACAGAAATGCAATTTGAAGTGGTTTAAAAAGAAAGAACTGATTGACTTATTTGCTTCCTTCATCTGATGGTGCTCCAACCAAGAACGGGACTTTAGAGAGTAGTCACGTGACCTCACTTTCTTACAAAGGAGAATCTCATTTCACTTGCAATTTACAATTTCTGGGTTCTGCCAGGTCTTTCAGTGGATTCTCCAGAGCCTTTTTTCTAGAAAATCTGGGGTGTCTAAGCCTTTTCTATGAGAATGTTCATATAAAAGAAACAAATAGCAATGGGAGAAAGATTTCCTTTGCTTCCTTCTGTGGAGAAAACAAGCTATCTTTCCATTTTCTAACAGAGGCCTTTTAGACTTAAATCAGTTAAGCTTATTAGGCCAGATCTGTAAGGGACTAAAATAAGACTCTTCCTTTTTTAAAAATGATGTAACTAAAATTCTAAAGGATATTTCAGTACCATAAGACTATGAGGTTACACATAGTTTTTATACCCTTCAGGATTGTGTTTACTACTTACTGTGTTTCCAGAAAAGTTCTAAAAACATAATTTGATGAAAATAGTAATTTTAGTGACTGATATGCTTTTATACTCCCTGTTACCTTCTTCCCCTTCCCATGACATTTTTGGGTTCTGTCACAGTATTATCAGGTTTATGATAGACTGACAGATGGAGAACATACATCCTTTTCTTCCTTGAGCACAGTATCCACTGTCGACAAAGAAAAGATCTCTGCTTCCTTCTTACAGCTACTGGTGTTATAATGTCCATAACAGATGCCCAGCCATTGTCTTTTGGTCAGTAGTCACCATTTATATCCCCAGCCATGGAATCCTTCTAGTACGAATAGTTCATGTTGTTTCATACCCACACTTCAACCTACAACTGCTTCACATTTGGACTTTATATCTGAGACCAGATGGTCTCAGATGAGATTTGCTTTATCTTAAGTTTCCTTGTATAGCTGAGGTCTTTACATTGATCCAAGTAGGAATTAAAATATGTCCAGGGAATGTCTAATGAACTGGTAGAGCAATCTGCAAGGAAACTATTTGGACGAACCAGTTTGCATGAGATTTTCTCCTTCTCCTCTTCCTCCCTCCCTCCCTTCCTTTCTCTGCTGGAGGAGACTTAGGAAGGGTATATCCGAGATGGAAGCCTAGAGAATGAAAGAATGAGGATTAAACACAAGGTCTGTTTTCTCAAATTGATCTCTAGGTCTAGCCCCATGTATATTTGTCTAAGCATTTCAGAGAGAGAGAGAGAGAAAGGATATAAATAAAAGCCAAGGGACCCTTTTTCTGAGGCCCTCTGTGAGACAAATGGGCATAGACTTCACTAATTTAGTCTTCTTATGGTAAATGGTGTTAGAAAGTGGAAAGAGGCACAGCCTCTCCATTTCTGCATAAAGCACATGGCTGTTTCAGAGCACTGAAATCTTTGGAAGAAATTAGTACAAATTTTTTTTCCTCAAAATTTTGCAGGCAGCTTTGTAAGCAATGGGAGACAGCATCCTTCCAAGACATTGGCATCTTTATGGTGAGCTGCTGCTACTTTGAATTTAGTAAAATTCCCTCATGTTATTTCTTCAGCAGCAGACATCAGGGAAGAAGACTGAAATGAAAAGAACATGGTGGACCCTACTCGATAATTGGCAGGACTGTTCATGAATTCCCATAAGACACATTTGAGGGACTCTTAAGAATTCTGAGTGAGACCTGAGATCCTATGAGAACAATTAGATCTAATAGTCAGTGAAATAAGGAGTATTACTTTCAACTGAGTCACAGTCATACTCTATGAGACCTGGGCAAACAGTTTATTCTTGCAAAGATTTTGAGTTCATGGTCCTCTTTAAGGGATATCAAAGAATTGATGCAAGCATCTTGAGAGGAAAGACTTTAACTAGATGAAGAACTATTATTACTAAATTCTTATTTTTTAGATAAACTCTGTGATCCACTAAAGATGAATACATACACACACATAAATATGCATGTGTACACACTCACGCACGGAAGTAGTTGATTTTTAAAGAATCATTAACCATAGAATGATGCCAAATTTGGGCTATTTTGATGTACTTCCATCTCTTTATTTACAATTTCTTAGAAACACATGATTTACATAATCACAGATGTTTGGGAATATTGCTATGTGGTAGTCAATTTTTTATTTTATAAGAGATAAGCTATATAAGCTCCAAGAAATATTCTCTAATTCCTGGGAATGTTTACTGAGGCAAACCACATATCTAAGATATTCAGGAGAGGTTATTCTTGCTATTTTCCCACTGACCTGAGTTAGGGCCATTGTCTTTATCATTTACCTAAATTCTTTTTTTTTTGAACCATTAAAAAATACTGATGACATCAGTAAGCTTCTTTAACTTTATCCAATTTACAGCATTTAATTCCACTTACTAGAAGTGCTGATTTGTTTCACAAATAAGTTTGTGCTTACCTATATCATAGCAGCTCTCTTCCAACACATTCTTAGGTTCCAATTTAGTCAGCATGTTAACTAAGTCACATTTACAGCCTGACCACTGTTGTACGATCTTAGCAATGTCATCTTCATTGTTTATTTACTATGGAAGCTTCCAGAGAACATGATATTTTTTCTGTGGTTGCCTGGAGTTTGTGTTTGGACACATTGAACTAGTTTCTACTTCATTGGCTGTGACTTGCATTTATGTGAATATTTTTTTGGTCAAATATTCCAAAGATTTATATAAACACAGCCAAGACAAAGCCTTCCTTTCTTGAAGGACATCCTCTAGGAATAGTAATGTTTTAACTTATTCCTTTCTCTTTCTTGGTACTATGCTAACAGCCATGAGAAATGTGTTTTCTTTAGAAGGATCAGATGTCATTCTTCTCAAGTCATCAGAGCCACCTCTTGTAGAACTTTGGCTTAGTTTTCTTACCTTGAATTTCTCATTGATATTTCATTTAGCTATAACTAGGTCAAGCAAAGTTGACTGGGTCCAGACAGGACTTAATTTTTTCCTTTCTTTGGCATGCCTACTTTAAAAGTTTTCATTAATGGTTATTTCCAAAAATTCTGTCTCTTCAAACCTAAGATCCTATGTATCCTCTAAGACATGTAAAAAATAAATAGGAGGAATGAAAAAAAAATACATTTAGTGAAGTTTGGAAGTCACTCAAACACAGAGAGCTTGACACAAGAAGCCAAAACCAGTCTTCCTATGTTCAGAGATTTTTGCTCATGATAAAATGTGGCTTCCTGTTTATAAGGCTAATCTAAGTGCATAAAAATCAATTTGATTATCAGAGGGCTCTTGCCAAACTAGGTGATGTAAGTTCAAGTGATTAAAAAATACAGTCATAGGAAAACTTAGTTAAATATAGGACTGGAATATTGAAATATTTCTTGGTGAAATATATTTGAACAAACTGTTCCTAGTGAAATATATATCATTCTAGCAGACTTTAATAGATATAAAAAATATTAACACATTTTATTTATTCATCTGTTTTATTGTAAACCATGAAAACTCATTTTTTCCTCAGGTTCATTACTTAATGTGTTGAATAATCAAACTCTGTAAGAACAGCTTATTGCTCATGACAAATGTAGGTTTTTGATGATGTAAGCAGATTCTTTTAAAGTCTGCTCCTGTGATAGCAAATAAAATACTTAAAGTTCAATACAGGGCACATGTATTTAACATTATATATAGAAATGCTATGTTTAATGTAAAAAATTATATAAATGTTTTAACATGTATATGATAGTCAATATTTACAAGTTAACAAGTTTCGTTTTACTGTGGTACTTTTATATTCCTAGACTGGGGTGATCACAGTGAAACCATTTTCAACTGAATTGTGGAAATAGCATGCCTAAGCATTTTACAGATGATAGATGACTTTCTGGGGGCAGGCAGAGGGCTCCTGGAGTGTTGGGGAGGTCAGTGTGTCAGGATAATCAGAGTACATCAAGACATAAGTATATCAGATAGCCAAGGGCCCACAGAGATGGTCAGCACGCTTTGGTACAGCTCCATACTTCTTTACAGGCCTTTTTGGGTTGAGAGTGGGCCCAGGAGCCACCAAGACCATGGTAACAGTAGGAATGAGGGTGAGATCTGACAGGCTCTTATTAAGAAGAAAATCCACTTCCTGCCCTAAACTTTCCCCATCCACCTCATTCACATTTTTTTCCTTGAATTTATTTATATTTTTAAAAACTCTGGTAAACAGATTTATCAATTAAATAACAATTGCCTATACTTCAATTCTAGAAAAGAGCAATGTTATAAGAAAATGATATTGCTGATAGTTTAAAACATGATAAGACTATGACTTTAGATCAGTATAAATTCTTTTTTAAAAAACGCACTTACTGAGATGTAATTCATAAACCATGAAATTCATTTGTTTTAAGTATACAACTTACTGTTCTTAATATAGTCATGAAGTTATACAATAATCACCAGAATCTCATTTTGGATTATTTTTGTCTTCCCTTAGAGAAATTCTGTATCCATGAGCTGTCGCTTGCCATTCTCTCAGACCTCCTCCTACCATCCTTAAGCAATCATTAATCTACTCTCTCTGTAGATTTGCTTATTCTGGACGTGTCATATAAATGGAATTATACAATATGTGGCCTTTTCTGATGACTGGCTTTTTTACTTAGCATGATGTTTTCCAGGTTCACCTATGTCGTAGCATGCAGCATGTATCAATACTTCATTTCTTTTCATTGCTAAATAATATTCCATTGTATGGATATACCACATGTTGTTTATCTATGTATCAGTTGATGGACATTTGGGTTGTTTCCAACTTCTGGCTATTGTGAATAGTGCTTCTGCGAACATTCATGTACAAGTTTGTATTTGAACATCTGGTTTTAATTCTAACACTACCTGTTTTTGTAATAAAGTTTTTATTGAAAGAAAGCCACAGCCTAGGCATGGAGTTCCCCACTGTTTGTTCCAAATAAAGTCAGTCCCTTTAGGCAGCTGTGGAACTCTTTGCCCTTATGGCCTGCCTTTCCACCTGACCAGAACCCCCGAGCTATTGCACTGGAGCGAGGGGCAGGGATATACTTTTATAGAGGACCGCTTCTCCCCACCTTCTCTGCAAATGCAGAGGGGTAGCAACTCTTGGTATTACTGCATGGAATCCTCATCGTATGAGTGATCTGGGGTGGGGCGATTGGGGACCCAGTATTCTTCGCCTAGAGTAAACCTTCCAACCTAAAAATGAGGGCTGGTTGGAAGAAGAGTGACCTAGTCCTCTTAGCTGTGCCACCTGGAAAAGAATTTCTGCAATACAGGGCTGAAAGGCATGAGAAGCACCAGTAGTCTGCTTGGGATGAAACTGTAGCCCCAGACCTGGAGCTGGGGGAGAGGGAGTCTCTGCCTTCTTGGCCACACATGCCAAGACCTTCTGGAGTAGACCTTCTGTAACTTAGGAGGTGGGAAGTAGGGTAGGTTCATAATGGAGTGAGTCATGACTCAAACTCCATAGACTCTTGCTGTTCTTATCAAGATTTAGTACATTTTCTTGTATGAATATTCCTCCATTTGCTTTATGTACTTAGGACAATTTCCAGAGGCTTTATATAATTGCTTTTTATGATTTTCACTAGTTAAGTTGTTGTTTGCTGAAGAGTAGTTCTGAGCTCCTTACTTCACCATTCTGGAATTTCTGCCTCCCTAATTCACATTTAAGTGTAAATATTTGAGTAATTCTGACAAAATGATAGTACTTATATATTTCACTAATCATTCCTTTTTAAGTTTGCAACGATTTTTTCTTCTTGATTTTTTAAATGTGTTTGGACACGTGGAACCCAAAGAGTTTAAATGTGCCTGTCTCGTTATGGAAAGAGAGGCTCACTTTAGGCACATGCGTTTGCAAAAACACCATTCCTAGTATTCCTTTATTTGCACTTAGTCTTTTTGAGGGAGAACATGCCAATTCTACAATTATTTCTCCCCACGTATATCATTTGATTCTGAGCAATAACAGATCGTTTCTTTAATGGCAAGTGATGATATTGTGCTCACTGAAGAAAGGTAAATTCTTTCAAATTTTTTCTAAAAAGACTGAAAAGTGAAAATAACACGATACTCTTAGCGGAACTTTCTTGTCACGGCATTAGTCTGAGACGAAAGAAAGTAAAAATTGTCATGGAAAGGGAAAACAAGGTCAATTAGGATTGGTAACATTATTTGAAAATTTGAATGGCTCAGGAGGAAATCAGTGGTATGTCAGGGTCTGGCAGTTAATAGTGTATGACAGAATTTTTGGAAATGATACAGACCTCTGAGGAATGATTTTCAAAGTGTTAGCTCATTGACTTCATTTTGAGTGTAGAACTGCTACAAGGCTCTATAGCTAATTCCTCAAAATCACCTTTACTGCTCCCGTTTCTACATAGCAGCCCTCGAAGTCATCCTTAGAAGAGTCCAAATTATAACATACAGGCTATTATTATATATGTGATTTTTTTTCCAGGTAACTTAGTGAGTCTAAATTTGTGGATTTTTTTCCCCCCATGAAATGATGGAAATAGTGATTTTGCAAATACAATTCCCCAAGGATCCCTGTTTTTATGGCCCAGAGGATTTCTGCTTAGGCAGTCAACCACCATTCGAAACAGGCTGGGCAAGTAATGTTTATCTGCCCTTGCATTTGAGATTATTGCTCATTCCTTTTAATGTACTAGAATTAAAGTGGTTTTCTGCCCATGGACCTATTTAGAGCAAATGTTATGTCTCTTAGTACTTTTTACCTTTCCTAGGAATAATTTTTTAAAAATTGAGAAAAGGCCACTCTTTTTTATCTCCACACATAAATTTTTTTGCAGAGATAAACTTGTTCATGAATCATCTTTGGAGAGGATTGCAGATGCCAGTGTCTAGTGGTGATGGTGACTACCCCTGGTTTCTGACTTAAAAGGGGGGTTAGGATCACAGAAGATAAAGGAATGGGTAGTAGCTGGAGTTCTAACAATTTTTGTTCTTATTGTGTCACTGTACCCTCTTCATTGTCATTCCTTAACCTGGGAACACTTATTTATTTAATAATTACTATGTGCAAGATAGTGTAGCTATATATATATTACTGTGTGCAAGATAGTGTAGCTATATATATATA
>NW_011889515.1:314504-316154 GCF_000151845.1 Pteropus vampyrus | reverse complement strand
GGAAGCATTGGTAAGTTAACTAACTTGCTCAAAGTGACATAGCTAAAAATGGCGGAGCCAGGATTTACATTAGTGTAATTTCTCTCTGGAATGTATTTCTGCTTGAATTAGCTTTTGCCATATATACAGCAAACCACACCAAAATCTCAGTGACTTAAAACAGCAACCATTTCTTTAATGCATGATTTGGGCAAAATTTGGGGCGGCCTTAACTGGGTAGTTTTTTGAGACTCTCCTGGTTCATTCTAGCATCTGTGGGCAGTGAGGCAACCCTGCTTCTAGAAGTTAGATAGGGGCCAAGGGGATACTAGGCCATGTGTGTTTCATCACTCAGCAGGCTAGTCTGGTCTTATTCACATGACTGCTGGTGTGGTTCAGAGAGCTAGAGAGAGAAAGAGAAGGAGGAGGAAGGAGAGGGGGCAAAGAAGAGGTGAGGGAAAGGGTGGGAGAGGGGAGGGGGAGGAAGAGAAGAAGAAGGGGACAAGGAGGAGGGTGGAAGGGAGGGGGAGGAGAAGGAGGAGAAGAAGAATGGGGAGGGGAAGGGGAGAAGAAGAGGGAGGGGAAGAGAGGGAGAAAGTGAGGGAGGAGAAGCTGGTCAGGCCTCTGGCCTGAGTTTGAAAATGGCACACTGTCGCTTCTGCCACATCCTGTTGGCAAAAAAGAAGTCACAGAATCAGCTCAGGTTCAGAGGGATAGGAAATAAACTCTACCTCTTATTGGGAGTTGCTGGAAAGTTATATTGCAGTTGTGTGCTTACAGAGAAAGATGAAGAATTGTGGCTGTTTTTTGCATTCTACCATAATTCCCTTGACCATTACACATATTGCTCTCTATTATATAAATATTATTTACTGGAGAGTCAATATGGGCTATGATTACATTTCATTCTCTGAAGTTCCAATGCCATCAATCAACATGAAAAATAAAATTGATTAAAAAAAGAACTCTTTCCTAGACTCCATCAATTGCTTAATTATTACATGTTAATTTGTTTTCTATTAGGCCATTTCTTTCTTGAACGTTTTTTTCCCCCTGGGGTTTATAATTGCTATTTCTCCTGTAAGAAATACATGCTTATTTTACTATACCTATAATAATTTACAGCTTTTTATTTATTTTTTAATGCTTATAATCTATTCCACTTTTTAAAAATTTTTTATTGAAGATCTTCCTGTATCCAAATGATTCTGGTTATAATTTGTACAGATTTCTCTGTAGATTGTCATCTTGGAATTTCTTTACATGTATTTTTGTTTTTTTGTTTCTTTTTTATTTCTTAATATTTCCTTTCTAGATTTTCACTCTTATTTTTCTGGGGTGTATCTTGAAGTAACTTCTGCAGAATACAAGTAAACTTTGAGGCATTAGCTTTCAGAAAATGGATTTATTTTCCCTTTACATTTACCTGAAAAATTGACGTTATGAAATTTTCTAGGATTGAAATTTTCTCCTTGAGCATTTTGAAATCTACTTCTAATGAGAAATATGATGGTAGCCTAACTCTCTGTTCCATTGTAGATTCTGTGTTTTGTATGTTCTGTCTTTTTCAGATGTTAGATTTCTCTATCCTTTTTGTTCTAAAATTGCACAAAGATGTGTTAAAGCATGGATCTTCTGTTAATATCTGTTGGACCTTTTTAAATTTTAAAT
>NW_011889515.1:310683-313179 GCF_000151845.1 Pteropus vampyrus | reverse complement strand
TCATACTGGATAATATACTATACAGATGTCAGTACATTATAGAATATGGTAAGATAGTTATATTCCCCTCTTCCAGCTGTCTTGGGATTATCTGATATATGGGGCAAGAACTCTTACCGTACATGTATATAAATATGCTTAATTAACATAAACAGATTTCTTGTCAGTGGTTGGTATATTAATCTGGCAAATCATCTTCCTCCCATCCTGCCAAATTTTTGATTCCTTGGAAGTCTGCCAATCTAGTTCTTAATGGCTCTAAATATTGGGAATCCTTCATTTAGACTTCCTTGAAGCAGTGGCCTTCCTTCTTGCTGCTATTACTGTAATTCCTTTGGATTGTTCTCTCTCTTGCTCTCTCCCGCTTCAAAACCCTAGAAAGTCACTCCCTTCCTCATTGGGTAGATCTGCCTGTTCTATTCTCAAACCCAACTCATATTTTACTAAGCCCTTTGAATTCTTCAGGAAATGTTTGTATATCCTCACTTTTTTCTCCTCTCTCTCTTGTAAATACATCTAAGGGACCATCAGCCAAAGTGTCCCTTAGCCTCTTTTTGGGAGTTTTCATATACTTTCCTCATATGTCACTTTTCCCAGTGCATGGTTACAGGGGCGTTTATAGTGCCTTTTAGAAACATGAATTAGATAAATAAGAAAGGACCTTAGAAACCATTTGGACTTTCAGTTTCAGCAACCTTAGATCATTTTGTGGCGGGGAGCTGGGGCAGGAGGCAGAATTAAGATGCAAGACTAATAATTTTTTTAGAAGTCTAAAGTATCCCTCTCATTCTATTAATTTTACATATATTCATTCAAGAATATACATCAAATACTATTGAATCCTTATATACTGGGGATATTATAGTAGTCAAAGAACATATATGCAATCTATTTAGGTATTAATAAAATAGTCACACAAATAAATGTAAAATTGCACAAAAGCTATGAAGGGGAGAGAGAGTACCAAGAAAATTTATCATGATCTTAGAGGTTGGAGAAGTGTCTAAGGAAGTGATATTTGAGTATGGGAGGAATTACATGGTTATATTTGCATTTAAAAAGTTATTCAGATTGACTATATTGGATAGGGGTCCAGAAGGAATGTGAGTGAAACAGTGAGGATAGTCCAGGTGAGATATGATGGTAATTTGGACTGAGATTGAAAATGGAGAGAAGAGTTATTTAGAAGGTAAAATCGACAAGACCTGATGATTGGTTAAACAGTGTCATAGTGGGAGAGAAAGAAATGTGTCAAGGATAATTTCAAGGCTGGAGCTGATAGGTGGATGATGGTGCCATTCACTGTGGTGAATAAGAGCCAAGCTTGGCGGAGAGGAAAACGATCATATGTTGGAATCTGGACATTCCAAATTTGAAAAATTCAATATCTGAGTGGAAATACAATTTAGTTATAAATAGACAACTAAATACAATTTAGTTATAAATAGACAACTAAAGCTGTGGTTCTGGATAGGATACTAATTAGCTATTTGATCAAGCTGCCTAGAGATGGAGGAAATTTTCCCAGGTCAAGCCACCTCATGAGTGACAGAGCTTAGATTAGAAACCAGATATCCTAATATAAGCAGCAAGCATTCTGGTATAACTCACAATTCACCATTCAAAGGTATTGTTTTCATATCTTTCTCTAGCTTGTAGTCTCTCATAGTCTGTACTTACACTCACGCTTTTTTATCTCAACCCAAGGTTAATTTTTTTATAATTTTTTTAAAGAGCAGTTTCAGATTCACAGCATAACTGAGTGGAAAGTACATAGTCTCCATATACTTGCCCACACTATCAACATCCTGCACCACAATGGTACATTTACAGTTGATGAACCTGCATTGATACATCATTATCACCCAAAATCAATACTTTACATTAGGGTTCAGTCTTGGCATTATATATTCTATGGGTTTAGACAAATGTATAATGAAATATATTTGGCATTATAGTATCATACAGAAGTGTTTCACTACTTTAAAAGTCCTCTGAGCTCTACCTATTCATCTCTCTCTCCCTACTAACCCCTGGCAATCCTGAACATTTTAGTTTCTATAGTTTTGCCCTTTCCAGAATGTCATATAGTTCGAATCATATTGTGTATAGCCTTTTCAGACTGGATTCTTTCACTTAGTAATACGTGTTTAAAGTTCTTCCATATCTTTCTATGGCTTGATAGCTCATTTCTTTTTAGCGCTGAATAATATTCTGTCATCTGGATGTACCACAGTTGATTTATCCATTCACCGGCTGAAGAGCATCTTGGTTGTTCCAAATTTTGACAATTATGAATAAAGCTTCTATAAACATCTATATACTGGTTTTTATGCGGACATTTTGAACTCTTTTTGATAAGTACCAAGAGGTACTAATTGCTGGATGATATGATATGGTAAGATTATATTTAGTTTTGTAAGGAACTGCCAAACTGTCTTCCAAAGTGACTGTACCATTTTGCATCCCTATTAGCAATGAATGAGAGTTTTTTTT
>NW_011889515.1:307803-310633 GCF_000151845.1 Pteropus vampyrus | reverse complement strand
GATTAAAAGCATAAAAAAAATCAGTTTCCTCTAGGTTTAGTTTTTCTGTTAGTTTACTTAGGTTTTTCTTTTTTCATGGAGTTAATTTTCTTCAAATGACTTTTGATTTCTGGGTATCTGTATATATATTAGAATGAGGAAATAGGTAGGCCCTCTGCGAGCTCAGTGTATACAGGGAATATACCTGTCAACCATCAGACTTAGCTCTAACATGAGAAGGTTTATTGTCCTGTATGAGGATATAAGAGAAGAGGGTGAGGAGTTGATTATTAATATGTAGAGAACTTATATTAATCCTATTTTTTCAGCCTACTTCCATGTCTGATCCACTGATCTGTTGATTTGTGTTTCATAGTAATTTCAGGATTCTACTCTCTCCACCACTGAAATCTCCTCCACAAATATTTTAGTCTGCAGATTTCTCTTTTCTATTTCACTTACAATATTCTTTTATTTCTTTTCTATCTTACATATTTTTTAAAATACATTCCCCTGAACATGTTATTTTCTCTATGATAGATTTATACTTTTGTTATTTTTTCTTTTTTTTATTTAATTAAAATTTTTTTTTTTTACTTTTTTAGGCGAGGCAACCCTTGATTGACCTCACAGATTGCAAAGACCTTGTCAGCTTACAATTCCTTATTTTTTTATTTTTTATTTTACACTCCTACAGCACCTGGTCTTCCTAAGTGGTCTCCCATCCAAGTACTAACCAGGCCTGACCCTGCTTAGCTTTTGAGATCAGACGGGCACCGGCTTGCTCAGGGTGGCATGGCTGTAGACTTCTTTAACATAATTTTCATAGGTTCTGGGGAGGGAGGAGGGGGAAAACTATGCTCTCAGTTGCCACTTTCAGCCAGAAGTTTTCTCCATACCTTACCTTTCAAAAACGAAAAACCCTGATTTATATACTCTGCTCAGGAGGAATATCTAATCTTGTTTAACTGATGAAGGGATCTTCTTTCATGTGGTAACATCTGTAATTGCTATATTTTCAGTTCTTTATAGCTAAAAACTCTTAAGAATAAAGATGTTGTTTATGATTTAGCATCTACTGGGATAGAAATGAAATACTCATACTGGATAATATACTATACAGATGTCAGTACATTATAGAATATGGTAAGATAGTTATATTCCCCTCTTCCAGCTGTCTTGGGATTATCTGATATATGGGGCAAGAACTCTTACCGTACATGTATATAAATATGCTTAATTAACATAAACAGATTTCTTGTCAGTGGTTGGTATATTAATCTGGCAAATCATCTTCCTCCCATCCTGCCAAATTTTTGATTCCTTGGAAGTCTGCCAATCTAGTTCTTAATGGCTCTAAATATTGGGAATCCTTCATTTAGACTTCCTTGAAGCAGTGGCCTTCCTTCTTGCTGCTATTACTGTAATTCCTTTGGATTGTTCTCTCTCTTGCTCTCTCCCGCTTCAAAACCCTAGAAAGTCACTCCCTTCCTCATTGGGTAGATCTGCCTGTTCTATTCTCAAACCCAACTCATATTTTACTAAGCCCTTTGAATTCTTCAGGAAATGTTTGTATATCCTCACTTTTTTCTCCTCTCTCTCTTGTAAATACATCTAAGGGACCATCAGCCAAAGTGTCCCTTAGCCTCTTTTTGGGAGTTTTCATATACTTTCCTCATATGTCACTTTTCCCAGTGCATGGTTACAGGGGCGTTTATAGTGCCTTTTAGAAACATGAATTAGATAAATAAGAAAGGACCTTAGAAACCATTTGGACTTTCAGTTTCAGCAACCTTAGATCATTTTGTGGCGGGGAGCTGGGGCAGGAGGCAGAATTAAGATGCAAGACTAATAATTTTTTTAGAAGTCTAAAGTATCCCTCTCATTCTATTAATTTTACATATATTCATTCAAGAATATACATCAAATACTATTGAATCCTTATATACTGGGGATATTATAGTAGTCAAAGAACATATATGCAATCTATTTAGGTATTAATAAAATAGTCACACAAATAAATGTAAAATTGCACAAAAGCTATGAAGGGGAGAGAGAGTACCAAGAAAATTTATCATGATCTTAGAGGTTGGAGAAGTGTCTAAGGAAGTGATATTTGAGTATGGGAGGAATTACATGGTTATATTTGCATTTAAAAAGTTATTCAGATTGACTATATTGGATAGGGGTCCAGAAGGAATGTGAGTGAAACAGTGAGGATAGTCCAGGTGAGATATGATGGTAATTTGGACTGAGATTGAAAATGGAGAGAAGAGTTATTTAGAAGGTAAAATCGACAAGACCTGATGATTGGTTAAACAGTGTCATAGTGGGAGAGAAAGAAATGTGTCAAGGATAATTTCAAGGCTGGAGCTGATAGGTGGATGATGGTGCCATTCACTGTGGTGAATAAGAGCCAAGCTTGGCGGAGAGGAAAACGATCATATGTTGGAATCTGGACATTCCAAATTTGAAAAATTCAATATCTGAGTGGAAATACAATTTAGTTATAAATAGACAACTAAATACAATTTAGTTATAAATAGACAACTAAAGCTGTGGTTCTGGATAGGATACTAATTAGCTATTTGATCAAGCTGCCTAGAGATGGAGGAAATTTTCCCAGGTCAAGCCACCTCATGAGTGACAGAGCTTAGATTAGAAACCAGATATCCTAATATAAGCAGCAAGCATTCTGGTATAACTCACAATTCACCATTCAAAGGTATTGTTTTCATATCTTTCTCTAGCTTGTAGTCTCTCATAGTCTGTACTTACACTCACGCTTTTTTATCTCAACCCAAGGTTAATTTTTTTATAATTTTTTTAAAGAGCAGTTTCAGATTCACAG
>NW_011889515.1:301728-304643 GCF_000151845.1 Pteropus vampyrus | reverse complement strand
TGCGGACATTTTGAACTCTTTTTGATAAGTACCAAGAGGTACTAATTGCTGGATGATATGATATGGTAAGATTATATTTAGTTTTGTAAGGAACTGCCAAACTGTCTTCCAAAGTGACTGTACCATTTTGCATCCCTATTAGCAATGAATGAGAGTTTTTTTTCTCCCCATGCTTGCTAGCATTTGGTGTTGTCAGTGTTCTGGGCTTTGCTCATTCTAATAGGCATGGATTGGTATCTCGTTTTAATTTGCGGTTTTCTAATGACATATTAAGTGGGGCATCTTTTCATATATTTTTTTGCCATCTACATATTCTTTGATGAGGTGATTATTAAGGTCTTTGGTCCATTTTTTAATCAGATTGTTTGTTTTCTTATTGCTGAGTTTTAAGAGTTTGTGTGTGTGTGTGTGTGTGTGTGTGTGTGTGTGTGTGTGTGTGTACTTTAGGCGATAGTCCTTTATCAGATATGTCTTTTGCAAATACTTTCTTCCAGTTTGTGACTTGTCTTCTCATTTTCTTGACATAACCTTTTACATCAAGGTTCGTTTTGATATAAAGTTTTATGTTCTGTGCTGTCTGGCTCCGTGTGCTGAAAAATACTTTGGAATTTGGAAATTCATGTTGAGAAGTGAAGTAGCTTTTGTGAATTCTGAAGTACTCTCTAGAGTGGCATTTCAAACTTGACATCTTAGTTTGCCCTTGAAGGCTCACATTATATGTGTCAGTACTCACCTCCTCAAAGGGAGTTTTATGCTCTTGACATTGGAAAGGTGTGGAGTTTTAGCCATGAAGTGACAGCTAAATATTGTCTGGATTCTGAGTCTCTTATTGGAAGGAATGTAAAACTTACTTTTACAAAAATTAAAATCTATTGCAATAATGTAAGAGGCAATATTGCTAGTGAAATGTACATGTGATAAGGAGTAAAAAGATCTGGTTTCTAGTGTGAGTGCCAACATGTGGTAGCCGGTAATTTTGGTTAAATAAGTCTTAAAAAGCCTATTTTCTTATATAAAAATTGGAATAATATTAACTTAATACTAATGCTGCTACTAATAATATTAATTGGTAATATACATTTAAAGTTCTTCCATACCTTTTCACGGCTTGGCAGCTTATTTCTTTTTAGCAATGAATAATATTAATGAATAATGTTAATCATATTTTGATGGTTAATTTTATGTGTCAACTTAGCTAGGCTATGGTACCCAGTTTTTGGTCAAACACCAGTCTAAATATTTCTGTGAAGGTATTTTTTAGATGTTATTACGGTTCAAATTAGTAGGTTTTGAGTGAAGCGGATTACTCTCCATAATGCGGATGGGCTTTAATCAGCTAAGAGAAAAGTTTGAGGTCCTCCAAAGAAAGGGGAATTCTGCTTCTGATTGCCTTTAGACTTGAGACTGCAACATCAACTTTTCCCTGGAGCTTCAGCCTGCTAGCCTGCCCTGCACATTTTGGATTTGCCAGCCTCCAAAATTGTATGAGCCAGTTTCTTAAACTGAATCAATCTCTCTCTCTCTCTCTCCCTCCCCTTTCCTCTTCTTCCTCCTTCCACATCCCCGCTACACCCATATTGTATTGGTTCTTTCTCTAAAGAACTCTAATTCAACTGTTTAGTCACTATAAAAGTAGGATAAAATCAATTAATGAGTAATGTGCTACATAAATTTCAGAGTACCACATTGAAATATAAATGATGTAAAATACAGAGGCTGTCCTGTATAATGAATTGATTATTTCCTTGTTCTTTATTGATACTTGTCTGTCACATTCCACCTTAAAAAATTGTTACAAGGTTGAAGAGCAGATCTGGCAGTCAGAAATGAGCTCTGGAGGGTCAATGAAGATTTGGAATGGTCAGCAAAGAGTTGTAATGTGCTGGATCACAGCAGTTTAAAGAAGAGAGCATTGATTATGTGTACAAGGATAGAGATGAAATAAAGGTTTCTAGATTTAGTCATTAAGAAGTAACAGATGACTGGTTATGGAACAGGTTTCTGGAGACTGATGGTAGTAGATCTTCACTAGATGGACAAATCCAAAGTTACCCAATGTATTTTTGAAGGCTGTGTTTTCAAAAAGTACACTCTAGAAAAAGAAAAAGAGTAAGCATTAGGACTCACACCTTGTAGAGTTATCTTAGAAACATTTACTTTCAAAGGATGATGCCATGCCTCATCAGATGGCTAGGATAGTAAGCAAATCCTGTAGGTAAGAGGTCTATTTGTTAAAGAATAGAGAAGGCATTTTAAAGCCTTACTTCTTTGTTCAGAGCTCTCTTCAGGTTGTGTGGGAAAGTTCTTAATAAAGAAATTATATATAGAGAATAACTTTTTTTAATATACTATGTACATTTGATGCTATGAAGATTGACAAATTTCCCAGATCAAAAGCGCTATTAGCTCACTGTTTCTTTAGCCAACATATTTCCATTCAAATTATCTACTGTGCACTGACATCCAAGAGAAATATCAATTCCTAATAAAATATGGTCCAGTATTATATAATGTGTTATAGCTAAGGATCATCTCAAGAATACAAAGTTTAATAAAATTCCTTAAGTACTGTACTTAACAAATATCTTTTCTTTTTTCTTTTTTTATTTGCAGTAGCATTATGATCATGTTTATTTTAAATTGCTGGAATACATAACTTCTGTTCAAATGATTTTAGATAGATCCACCCAGAGTTGATTCCTTGATGTAAGTGCTGAGGTGCAAACAGCAAGAGGCCAAATGCATGCATAATCAATAATGCATCTAGAGGCTCTTAACTGAGTTCAAATGGAATATCTATTATATATCGTCTCTCAATATTTCATCTCTCTTCCTAATTATTAAAACATTCCAGGGAAACTTGGCTGCAGTAACCCCACCTTTCTTTCCTCAACGAGGAAAAAATTATCCTGAGA
>NW_011889515.1:293257-298588 GCF_000151845.1 Pteropus vampyrus | reverse complement strand
CTTGGAGTTGTGAAAAAGCATGAGGTGTGCAGAGAATAATAAGTTTCATGAGACCAGAATATAGGGTGCACATGAATGGAAGGTAAGGCAAGACTAGAAAGGACGGCTGTGATCACACTTAGACAGGTCCTAGAAACTGAAAAAAAGAGATTTACACTTTATCTTTTAAGCCACAGAGAACTATCAGTGGGCTGTTTTCTATTGAAGTTTTTATTTTAAAAAGATTTCTCTGTGTAGTGGATGGGCAGGATGGGGAATGAATAAAGGAATGGAAGTAATGGTCCAAGTGAGATAAGATGGTTTTCTTCATTAAGACAATCATTGTGAGAACAGAAGGGAGGCAATGGGACAGAATTGAGAGGTATATGGAAACTAGAATCAACCATTGTAGAGATTGGATGTGAAGAACTAGAGTGACAGCCGGAAGGACAACTTATAAGAAACCGAACTGGTGAATCAAAGTTAGAATGATTACTAACCAGATGTAGAGAACAGGAGCAACAATAGAAGCTGGTAGACATGATACTGATTTTATTTTATTTTTTTCGATACTGATTTTAAATATGCTGAATTTGACTGACTTATGCCTTATCTAGGTGGCACTTGGAAATATGGATCTCAAAAGAGGTTGAGAAGATTGTGTTTTTCTTCTAGAAAATTTTGTAACATGTTCAGTCTATACTATATATGAAGTTGATACAAACCATTTGCTGTCATTTCTATGGGTGTCTTGTGTTTTCAGCTAGAAATAAAATTTCCAAAGGCTTCCCAATATTTTGGATCTCCAGCAGTAAGCTTTAAAAAAAATTTTTTTTTAAATTAGTTTCAAGTATACAGTACATTGGTTAGACATCTACATGGTTAGTAAAATGATCCCCCCAATTACTCCCTCCCTCCCCTGACCCTCCACCTAGCCAATGTATTAATGCTAATTGTGTTCCCTGTGCCGTGCTCCCCATCCCTGTGACCATCCATCAGCTACTAATTTGTACTTCTTTAATCCTAATCCCCATTCTCCCAGTCCCTCAAACCCCCTCCCCTCTGTCCATCACCAAAATTGTCCACTATATTTGTGAGTCTGTTTTTGATTAATTTGTTCTTTTTACTCCTTAAATTCCACATATAAGTGAAATCAAATAGTGTTTATCTTTCTCTATGTGACTTAAATATCTTATAGGTTCATCACAGCAATATCTTTTTCCATTCCCTTCTTTTTCACATGTAGGGGTCTTGTCTTCTTATCCTTTCAGCTACTCTATCTTTTGGTTGGGGCACTTAATTCTTTTCCATTTCAGGTACTTATCAATAGGATTGTAGTTGTTACCATTCTTTATTCTTGTTTTTGATACATGTTTTTTCTTCTTAAAGAAGTCCCTCCAACATTTCCTGTAATTCTGGCTTGGTGGTGATAAATTCCTTTAGTTTATTTTTGTCTGAGAAGCTCTTTATCTGTCCTTCAACTCTAAATGATAGCTTTGCTGGATAAATTATTCTTGGTTGTATATCCTGGGTCTTTATCCTGTCAAATATTTTTTTGCCAAGCCCTTCTGTCCTGTATAGTTTCTTTTGAGAAATCAGCTACCCATCATATGGGTGTTCCCTTATGTTGTAATTGTTTTTCTCTTGCTGCTTTTAATACTCTTCTCTGTATTTAACCCTTGGCATTTTAATTATGATATGTCTTGGTGTGGGCCTCTTTGGATACTTGATTTTTGGAATTCTCTGAGCTTCCTGGGGTTTTATGTCCATTTCCTTCACTGGGTTAGGGAAGTTTTCCATCATTATTTCTTCAAATAGCTGTTCAACATCTTGATTTTCTTCAGTTATGCCAATCAGATGAATATTTGGAGCCTTAATAGAGTTCTATATCCTCCTTAAATTATTTTTATAGTCTTGGCATCTTTTTTCTTGCCATTCTGATTGAGTGTCCGGATTGGCTTTCTTGTCCTCTGGATAGGGCATGTGATCTTCTTCTTTATTCACTTTGTTTATTTCTTTGTTTATTCTATTTACTATACTTCTCATCTCAGAAAATGTGTTCTCCATTTTAGACTGGTTCTCTTTTATAATTTCCATTTCCATTTTTATGTTTTTTATCTCTTCGTTGAAGTTCTCACTGAATTTATCTACATGTCCCAAAAGTTCATTGAGCATCTTTATAACCAATGTTTTGAACGCTTCACCTGTTAGATTACTTGACTCCATTATATCTGGATCTCTGTTCTCTTCTCTCATATGGTTTCTGCTTCTTTGACTTCCCATTTTGGCTGCCTTTCCGTGTCTGTTTATATGTCCTAAGCAAAGCTCCTAAGTCTCCCAGTCTTATTAGTGTGGATTTGTGAAGTAGATGTCCAGTGGCACAGTCCTGAGAGGGGTTCAGCTGCACACCAAATTGTCACTGAGGGTTAATAGGATGATTGAACTTGATGATTTCAGTAAAAAATCATGATTTCTAAACAGGTAGACACTAAATCAACAAAAGTCTTAATTTATTATAACTAAAATGAAACAAAGATTGCCAACTTAAACACCTTAAAAATAATGTTTTGGGAGTTTTACACTTCATGAGGAGAGAATACTAACTATTGATTGACTGAAGGTTAAACTTACTGTAAAGAGATAGATATAAACTTAATGGACTGTACTAGATTTTTTGCTACTGCTATGATAATGACTTTGTCCAGTAAGTATTTATTTATTTTTATTTTCAGACTATATTTGTTTTCTGTCTCCTGTCCACATATAAACATCTATGGTTATTTTTAAATTAAAAATCACTTTCTTTACTCTGTAACAGATACTGGTTTGTGTCAGAAACTTAAAAATCTAACTTCTAATCAGCTTTGGGGAATATAATTTTTAGGTGGTTCATATCTGATTAATATTTAACTTTGTTTAGATACTATTAATATTCAAGCAGAAATAGCTCAAGAGATCCTGCCAGATGAATGAGATGGTGTCATACCTCTTTTAAATAAAAATCCTGCTAAGGTTTACACACCTGGGGAAAGGCTAGTGAGATTAAAATCTGTGACTCTTTCACCTCCCTTTACTGTGTCAAGCGTAAGAGGAGGAGGTACTGAGAAGCCTTGACAAGGAGAGCGAGGACTTTAATTGAGGGCAAGGAGGGCTCAGGCCCTGTTTCATAATTACAGATGTTCTATCAGATATCTGAGATGCAAACCCAAATACATCACAATTTAGCAGACAGTAAAGCCTGCTTAAATAAGAGACCATTTAATTCAAAGAAATTTAAAAAGCCTTTTCTTTAGCTAGACATTTAACACATTTTATTCTTGTGTCCCTGGAGAATCTAAGATTCTGAATGTGGAGCTACATCTTGCCATTTATTCCTTACTTGGATCTTTTTTGACATGTATGTGAATATGTTTATATATGTCTATGTATGGATCCACATTTTTGCTTTTCAGCATAGAGGAGAGGTTCCTGATGACCAGCACTCTTGACTTCTAGTTATTATCACATATATTACTTTTATAGCTTCCATCCTGCTATTTCGATGAATAAGAAATATGATCACAGGGCAACTAGAGTTAATAACCAATTTTAAGAGGATATTGCTTAAATGGTTTCTCAATTATGTTTCACTTGTTTCTTAGTGTTGATAAATTGGAAGCCTCCTTAACAACAGAGTTTGCATTATAAAGTTCAATTGAAGTTTGAGGATTCTTGCTATCATTTAAGATTTAATGGCACTCAATTTTCCCTACTCATATTTTTGACATAGTGCTCCACATTTCATCTGTCATAGATACATTCCTACTTGGACCTCTCAGCCTAATGAACTTCACCTATTAAATTTTGTGGTATACTGTTCAATTGTTCTTTTATTTAGTAGGTCATTATTAATTTAATGAATCTGGTCCTAGTCCCTTTCACACATGGTACCATAGGTGGAGGAAGGATTCAAATGTTCCTATAGTATTGATGAAGAATTTTTTTGTCATGCGAATGCCACACAAGCAACTCTGCAGCCAGTATTTCTTGGTGGCCAAATATAAAGCCTCCTAATTAAGAGTATGTGATGCTATAATGAAAACATTATCAAACCAGCTGTACTGTGTGTACAGATTTTCTGTTTTTATTCATGTGTATGCATCTATTATAAACATAGCACAAATAGAATATAAAAATAAGTTAACACTTACAGCCAAACCTGTTAAATTTAGTTCAACAAATTGTATGAAACCCTCCATCTGTTTGTTACATTATCTTCACAATGATAATAGGCAAGGCAGATTTGCTAGCTGAGTTTTATAGAGAGAATGGCTTGCTCAAAAAATATAATAAGCTCCCCTAAATGAAACCAAACTAAACAGCATTATTTTCTTCTCTGTAGCTTTGAGTGTTTATGTTGTGACATTACATTTGCACAGATGTTATTTTTGATCTGTTGTGCCAGGAGACGATTTTGAAGCTCATTTATCAATAATTATTGCTTTAGCCAGTATGAATGTTCCAAAAGAGCAGACAAGTATGAGGAACAGATCTTTTGATTTCTTTAGTAATGGGTCATGAAATAGCTGTTTTCTGCCTTTTTTAGTTTTTCTCTATGGTTTTCTCTTGGCATTGCAAATACAATATTTATATTTTCAATAATACAGAAAGGCCACAGAGGTCTTTATCATGTAACAATTTGTAAATGGAATAATATTCACATCATAGGATTATTGTAGATTGTGTGAGACAAAGAAGTGCCTACCATAAATGCTAATTTCTTAGCCGATGAAGAATTTTGCTTTCATCCCAGCACCCACATCTTATTAGTGGTGATTGTCTGTTGTTGGGGACAGCTCAGAAATCTCATGACCTGTTTTTATAGAAAGTTAAAATTCTTCTGACTACAGTTTTATGAACAGTTCACTTAGCTCACAGATATGTCCCTCATGATAATTTTTAAAACCTTTTTTATTTTAAATGAACAGTTAACTAGTTCCTATTATGTATGAAACATCTGTATGCTGGTTATGTAGGGGTCGATTATAGATGAATCACACAATCTATATAGATTCAAATGTTTACTCAGAACTCTAGGCATACTTTTATTCCATAAACACTGATTTCCCTTTCAATTTTTAAATATTGTGATCGCGTGTCTGGAAAAATCTTAAAACCTGTCAAGAAGGCATATCTACATGTCACACATCTAACATTATTCATTATTATCATCATCTTTTTATTTTTATTACCTTTAAAAAAATGGAATTAGAGGCATTCCATAGAAATAAGAACTGTGGAACAGAACAGGTTTCACTGTGTGCCGTCTTCATAGTAAACTCATGTTCCCGAGCTCTCCAAATGTCAGGGCCA
>NW_011889515.1:268995-292322 GCF_000151845.1 Pteropus vampyrus | reverse complement strand
GGAGGGCTTGGTGACTCAGATTCAGCTGATTATACCATGAGAAAACATGGTGCCAGTGTTCCCAACTTGTCTAGCTTTTTGAGAAACACTGGAAATCCACACTTCTACATGATAACTACTTATTAAAATGTTGTTGCTTTTTAATTTGTTAAATTCCAATGTTTTTAAAACAGTGGGAGAGTTAGTAGTGTATATGTATATAATTTTTTCCCCCTCTTTAATTCCATCCCCCCCCAATTCCACCCCTGACCTATGGATGTTGCCGTTTCTCCTTAAGAACTGGATCTCCAAAGGCGGAGCGTCTCCTCCCACACGCTCGTGGCGTGCACCCGGGGCCTGGCGCACCCGGGGTATGGCCAGTGGCTCCACCTGGGGCATGGACCTAGGACCTCTGTGTGTAAAGCAGACATGCTAACCACTACACTCTGGAGCCACTCCAGTAGTGTATATTTTAATTAAACATATATGCAGGCTGGATCTGACCTGAGGCTGCCATCTGGCAACCTACGTTGAAAAGAATATGGGCTTCCCCTTTGCAAAACCAAAAGACCGAAAGATCAATAGAATTTTTTGTTTTTGTTTTTGTTTTTGATTTCCTAAGTTATCTACCTATAAATAGTATTTTTAGTCTCCTTTGGAGCAACATGAACAAAGAGTTGTGACATTATTATAGCATTTGTTCCTACTGCATAGATAAGATAAATGGTGGTTTACCTGAAAATGTTTAATTTGATTATAGGAATCAGTGTGGAATAGCAGAAAGTTACATGAGGGATTTGGAATAAGACAGATCTAGGCTTAAACTCAGTTCTGACATTGAAGTGTAACTGGTGTAAAAGACAAACTCTGTGACTCATCTTTCTCGTTTGTAAAATGGGAATAATAAAGCTTGGCTCACAAGTTAGAATAAGGTCAGCTAATTTGTTCAATGGCTAGTCCATAGTAAAGCCTTAAAAAATATGACTTCCATTCTACCTTCTACTTACTTGGTTTTTTATTAATTTCCACATTTACCTTAGTTACAATGCCAAACTCTTAAGCTTTCTTTGTTTCAGTGTAGGTTTTGCAAATGTGTAGAAGTAGGATGGCTACCTCATTGAGTTCCAATGAATTGCTAGTATTATCAAATAGTGGACTGTCTGGTCTCTGGCCCAGGATTGGTTATGGCACTTCTCTGGTCCAATTTGTTGATTCCGAGTACTGAGTTAATCCATCTTACTGTGCTCACTTGATATCTAATGGCTGGTACTGCTGACATAACCTTAGCAATTTTATTCTGCATCCAGAGCAGCCAAGTAGCTCCTCCATCAATGATACATTTAATTGTTTTCCTAGTTGCATGCATTTCTCTGTTACACAGCCATTAATATCATTCTTAGTGGAATTTGGAACGGAAAAGCTGCTATCTTTTTTTTCTTTTATTTGTCATTATTTGTTCACACAAGCCAGTCAGTATGAAGCAGTCTTGAGAAAGCACAGGTTGGGTATCAGGAATGGTGTATTCTAGTAGCAAAATCGCTGTCATTAGCTGTATGCCATTGGGCAAGCCACCTGATTCTTAGGTGTTTAGTATCTCTTTTGTAAAACAGAATTAATAGTGTTTATCTTGCTTATCTCTGTGAGTTGCCATGAGATAATAAATACAGGGAGTTCCACTGTACAAATGTAATGTGATTGAAAAATCAAGGTCATCATTTTAAATGTTTAAGTAATAGAGTAGGGGTTCTCAAACTTTGCTATACATTATTATCACCCAGAGAGCTTTAAAAACTTCCCATGCCCAAACACATCCATTAAATAGCCATTAAATCAGACCTGGGGGCAACACCAGGCATAGACTCTTTTTTTAAACTCCCCAGGTGACCTGAAGCACAGCCAAATTTGGGAACCAGTGCTTCAGTATCTAGCTCTGAGGAGAACCAGCAGTTATCAGCATATCTGAGAGTTTGTTAGAATTGCATAATATCAGTCCCACTCTAAGCCTATTGATTTAGAATCTGCATTTTACCATGGTCTTCAGGTGATTCATTTGCATGTTAAAATTTCAGAAGCACTGTTTTAGCAGTTATTTCATCTGTTTTATTTTGTAGTCGAGGAAATCAAGAGATCTTAAGTGATTTTCCAAGGCTAACAATTCTAGTTAGTGAAGCTAGGACTAGAATTCAGGTTTCTTGAATTTTAAACCTGTGCTTCTCCCACACTCTGGATGTGGGCATTGTTATTCTCCATATAGGAAGAAAAGGTGTAGATAAATTGTCAGTAGTGTGTACACTTTGATTCTACTTTGAGTCTTTTTCAGATGTGGTTAGTGGATTTGCTGTAATCGATCTTATCTTCCTAGACCTATCACCTTTGAGAATAATGCTCATGAGATGGAGAAACTGACTAAAACTGCACTTACATTACTTTGAATATTTTTGGAGAGAGTGAAGTAGTTGGCAACTTAATTGTGCTTGTTATTGAATTACTAAAATCTCTCACCCCCGAAGCACAGATTCTAATAAAAATTATTTATATAATAAGACATTTTTGCTCTTCATTAGCTAATGGATTAGCCTCAAAAGACTTTGGTATGGGATAAGAATAGTAATATGGAGCAAGTTTAATAATTTTTTTCTTTTAATAACTGACTCGTAGCTTTTAGGGAGGAGGAAAACCTGGGAATTTGAGGGTACAGGTAGTTCTGTAAGTGGCTGACTGAAGATTCTCATGACAGAACTTGTGTTGGGCCCTGCTCTAACGTATCTAGCCAGAATATAAAGGAAGCTAGAGGAAAAAATGCAGGCTTGTTTGTTGTTGATCTGTCCAATCAAACACCACATGGGTGTAGCAGATGTACGCCCATGCATATTGAGATGTGCTATTTTAAATTTCCTGGGGCAGTACTTGTTAGAGAGAAGCAGTATGTAGGACTCATCAGGCTTCTTAGTAATATGTACCTAGCTCTCTCCTCCTCTCTGCACCCGCTGTGCTGCTGATTATACTGTAAGTAATGGCAGCTCTGCCTTGGGAAGTTATGGATATGCTCCAGATGGGGACAACCCATCTGTGAAGGTGTGTAAATTTCAAATTGCTAGTTGCAGCTCCTTGCAAGAGGGCCATGGGGAAGGGGAGGGAGAGAACCCCAGTAGGAGTGACACCTAAAGCCACAATGATTTCTGACGATTAACATCCAGTTTTTCACATCAGCTATTTGTGTTCCCAGATCATAGACAAAATGATTGCTTTGCTGTATGGAAAATCTGGCACTATAAAACTATTTAATTTTCCTCACATGATATTATAATACCTCTGGTAGTACTATTTGTAGCCAAAGCTTCCCTCTCTTCCTTCTTCTTCTTATTGTTTTTTTTTTTTTTATTTGATGCCCCTTCTTTTTATTCATTAATTGTCAAGGGACTTCAGCCTTAAGAGAGGATAGTGAATAGAATGATAACAGCAGAAGGCCTCAAAGCTTTCTGTTCCCATGGTAAGAGGTTGTGTGTGTGTGTGTGTGTGAGTGTGTGTGTGTGTGTGTGTGTGTGTGTGTGTGTGTGTGTGTGTCTGGGAGAGGATTCCTAGAGACCTAGAATGGTATTATTAGAGCTTGAATACAGTTAGGAAACTTTAATTAAATGCATGTAAGGACCCAAGCAGGTAATATAAAAGAGTGACTGGGCCAAGAATAAATAGTAATGGAGACTGTGGTGGACTGGACAGCTCTCAGCTTGTCTTAGGAGCAAGTAACCAGCCAGCTCCATAAATTGTTGCTATACGGAGTGACAGCCTAATACTGTGAGATATTCTAATTTTTCTAAAGAGAAGATGAAAATTCTGATTTTATGTGATATTTTCTGGTATCTAAGTATTCATCATTAACTGAAGTTTCTCTTTGACACTATGGATACCAAAACTTTGCAGGCTAGGAGCCATGTCTGGGGGCTGGAATGGGCCTGTGGGATGGCATTTTGCAAACTGGATTTAGTCTGATGTCCTAATTTCACAGGAGAGATGGATTTGTTTAAGCTCATGGTGAGGTGCAGAACTGAGAAAAGAGTGCAGTAGGATTTCTATGCCGGGCAGAGCTTGGTTAGGGCTGGGTTTTAGATGTGGCTCTAGCCCTCCAATTAACTCGCAGTCTGTCAGGGGTGACAGAAAAGCAAAAAAATAACTGTAATTCCCTCCTTTGTATGTGTAACAAGGAAGTACAAGATGCAGAGGCACCAGGAAAGAGGGACAAGTATATTTTGTCTGAGGAAAGGATGGTATGGGGTGGAGAGTCAGGGATGAGTCTCCAAAAAAGATGATGCTTGAGTTGGGTATTGACACTTAAATATTTTAATAATGTTCATAGCGTTTTGTTTGTTTCCTTGATTCTTTTACATTGGTTAAACAGCTGTGATTTATTACTGTGGATCTGGTAAATTTGGAGAGGCAAAAATTATTTCATATTGGCTTTTTGACTTATAGTTCACACTTGCCATCTTACTTGAACCACACAATTTTTGGGAGGGGGTAAAGGAATAGGGCAGGTATTTTGTAGATGGGGAAATTGTGGCCCAGAAAAGCTAAGTGTGTGGCGTAGGATCACCTCATAGTACGGCAGAGGCAGAACTGGGCAGAAAGCAAGTGTTTCTTGTTTGCAGTTGGTACTATTTACTACTGTTTACACTCTGGGTCCTTAGTGTAATACCATCCATCCTATGCTGCAAATCCAATTGTGAGTTCTAAAACCCCCAGGAGTCTTTGCCTCGGCTTTCCTGGGAAATTGCTAAAGTCTGAGAGCAATATTTCTATGCCACAGGTCAAAACTTCTAGTTTTGAAAGTACTAATGCGAGGTCCAGTTCTTTCTCATTTTGTGCCAAAGCTGTGGTAATATATTCTGAGTCCTTGTTAATGATAACAGTAATATCTAAACAGTTCTCTGTTGGAAATAGGATTTGAAGAACCATTCTTACTGTTTAGTGGATATAAGTTAAAGACAAAGGCTTAGAAAGGCTCTGAATTGGAAAACAGAAACACTCAGGCTTCTCTTGTATGATAATGCAGCTGTGCATTACACAAAGGGGCCTGGGCAAAGGGTCAACTGAGATAACAAATCCATATCCTGCTCTGCTCAGCTCCATAAGTCGTTGGCCTTCAGGGCTAATTGCACCAGGGATGGGGGTTGGGATAGAAGGCCCAGGGATGGTGGAGGTGGGATCTAGATTCTCACTAAGGTCCGGCATAGGCTAGCAGGGACCTTGGGAAGGTGGTGGGGTAGGGTTGAGTTCACAGGACCAACTTCAGATTTACAATGGTTTATCTTAGAAATTCTTTGGAGTATGTTTGAATTTCTCAGAAGAAAATTTAATCCACAAGAACAGAGCTCTTGTATTGAGTGTTCACTGCATGTTTGCAACTCTACTAAGAATTCCAAATCTATATATATTATTAATGTAACCCTTCAGGGAGCTTGAAAGATGAGCATCATTTTACAGAAGAAAGGCTGAGTCTCAGAGAGGTTATGTGTCTTGTCAAAGGTCAAACATATGGTTACTAATTGGTGGAGCTAGGATAGAATTTAGGTCTGGCTAAGGCCAAAGAATATGTTAAAAGAAACCTAAGCAATGGGAGTGAATTTTCTGTGTAAATAAAGTTATTTCGATATTTTTTTGTATTGTGGTTTTATTTGGGATGTCTCTCTGTGTGTGTATATGCATGCACGTGTGTGTATGAATATGGTACAGTGAGGGGGCAAGAGAGTAAGAAGGTGGATTTATTTCTATGGCAAGTTACTGTGTTGGCTATTCACCTTCAGTTTCTCTGCATTAATGGAGGGAAAGAGTCTGGTGGAAAATCTCAAAAGTGGATAAATGAAATTATATTTGGCATTGGGTGTGTGTGTAATGGTTTAGAAAATTATAAAACAAATACAAAGACCATTTAGTCAATATTCAACTCAGGAGGGATAGGAAAGCTGTGTATTTCATCAACTCTATTAAATAACATCTCTCTACTTCCTTTTCCCACATAGCAGAGTCTCTTAGGCAGGCACAAGTTATCCTTACAAAGGGGACTGGTTTATCTCTCTCAATTTGTTTTTCGCCTTTTTCAAACCTACCTGGAAGAGTTAAGGTAATTAAATAGCTTGATATAATTGAAAAAATTTCCAGCCTTCTTTTCCAATTTCTGTTAGACTGTAGCCTACAATCGTTTGTAAGAAAGACTATCAATTTTTTCAATCTAACATACTGAACACCCAATACATACAAGGCAATGTGTTAACTTCTGGGGAATATACATATAAAAATGACACAAACAGATATGCAACTAACTGTATTGTGGTTAGACTAACAAAAACAGGCCCAGACCATACCAATTGGAGATTCTGAGAAATCTAATAATTTAAAGTCCTTAAAACCAATATTTAAAAAAATATATTTTTTTTAACATTTATTAAGCAGGAGTTATTAGCAGCTGGGATTCTTTTCTTTTTCGTTCAAGTGTACCATCAGCTTTGGTGAGCAAGTTCAATTTATGTTACCATGGTGCTATTTTATTCCAGTGAAAACTTCTTTTATAGATTGTTGCCTTGGGCCACTACCCAACTGTCTCAGCCCTTTATTCTGCTCTCCAGAGAAGAATGGGGCTGGTGGAGACAGGGGAGGGAGACAGAGGCGGGAAAGACTAATTCTGACCTGACACTGAGCCAAGCCTCAGAGAATGGGTAGAGTTTCTAAAAGCTGGGAAACTCAGGACCAGGATAGGATGGGTCTGTTAGGAAGAGAGGGCAGCAGGGGCAAAGGCAGGCCCAACCAAGCTAAGGTGCTAGGACTACAAACCGAAAGCCAGATCTGGGCAATCACTCGTGGAGGGCAGAGACAGGCCTGATGAACGGTTTCTGGAAGATTCAAAGTTTTATTTTCATTGTAACGCAATTCTACTCATGAAGGAAAAAAGGTTGACGTTAAGATGCCGTGGGCGAGGGCCAGGCCAGAGTGCTTCTTTTATTGGTGGTTCTGGTTACTCCTGTTAAGATATGCTTGTTCTTAAGCACAGCATTCTGGGTCAGTTTTTAGACTGCCTTAATTGCCCTTCACCTCTCTTCTCTTAACAAGTTATCATGAAAGAATGTGCCATTTGGTGGCTCTGTGTTACTATTTTTTTTTTTTGTTTGTTTGTTTCATATTGTTGACTTAGGAAGTGGTACATCTTGAGATGATCTAAGGGCTATAGATAGTTTGAGTTTACTATCATTCATGACAGCTACACTAATTTAGAAAGTTAATTAAAAGGTGGGGAAACATATCTGGCCTTAGGGCCTGTAGGAAGTGAGGAGAAGTCTGGAGAGCCATCCTAGGGCCACCAGAGAAGGTGAGCCTCTAGGCTGAAAGAACCCCTGGAGCTTTGGGAATGCAGTCTGTGGAGAAGCTCTGCCAGACCAGCATTCAAGATAGTAGGCCCTACTTCCATAAGTATAATTCCATTTTAGCTTCTTGGCCTTCTCATTTACAAACAAACCCATATTTGTAACGTTTCTTGGTTAAACATTAATGGAACCACAGTTTTAATCTTATTCCCTGGCTGTAGGTACAACACAGACACAATAATTGAGGATATTTAGAGAGCATTTAGAGAGGTGACTATTTAGAGAGTACAGTTACATAAGGAGGTCCAGTCCAAATATGTAGGAGTTGAGACATTTTATTCAGTCACCTAATTTCCTATCATCTTTGATATTTTAAGGACATTTTCCTAGCTCAGATTTTTTTTCAAAGGGTATTGGTAGAACAATAAATGGTATTTTTAGGAAGTAAAAAATTCTGTGGCTACGTAAGTTTGGGAAATGCTTGGGTTAAAAAAGTTAAACAGTTTTTTTTTTCCCCCTTTTACGTGCAGGACTTATCAGCGTTTAAATATGGTCATGTGCTTTTTGAGTTTATAAGAGTATGTAGATTCATTGTTTCTTAGTTTAGGGCAACACTGGACACACTGGACACAATATGGAAAGTGTTGCTCTAGATCATAATTTACACTTGTTCTCTTGGAGAAGCCACTTCATTGCTAAACTGTAGTTCTGCAATGTGTAAACTGATAATGAGAGCACTTGGGATTATATGAAGACCAAGTGAGATCTTGAAAACTATAAAGTGCTGGGCAAATATTAGTTATCATTACTCTATAAAATTTATGTCTCAAAAATAGAACATTTTAGAATTGTTACCTGATGCAATAAAATTTTAATGGTATTTCCACTGTTTTATTGATTACAAAAAACAGAATTTTGAGAATGAAGTTTATAGATTACCAATTAAAGTTTGAGCTCTAAGCCATGGTGTTCTATTTCTTCCATAAAGTTAATGAAGAGGTAAGTGTTTTACGTTAAAATTTATTTAATTTAGGAAAATAATAATGCATTTGGGGGCTGGGAATAATTTACGGGTATTACATCATAGCAAGTTTCCAGGGAACCAGAAATACTGAGAAGTTCAAGTGTTATCTCATACAGTCAAACGCAACTCACCAGTCCACATTTCACAAGATTCATTAGTATAAATTGGAGAAATGTAGCACAAATGGACAATGAAAAAGAGAGAGATAAAAGAGAACCTGTATCTCCCTTATTATTAGTGTGAAATGTTATATGTTTAAGGTATTTTAGATTGGGGACAGGGTCTTGCATCATCTTGTGTTCTTCCAGCACCTGCAATACTGCATAGTAAATTCTATTAATACAAATTAAAGAACAGATTTGGTCCTTTGTCTGCATTCCTGGAAAAAACACAGTTTAAGTAAATTACTGTTTAGTGGGTTCATATCTAGTTGGCAATGAGGTTTGTAACAACAATTCAGTGTCAACATATGTATTTATTAGTTAAATGAAACTCCACCGTGGTCAGTCTTTGGGCATCTCAGTGGGGATCAATTCAGACTAATTCACTTAAAGAAGGAAGAATAATCTCAGTATCTAGAAGATAAATTCTTTACTGTTTTTGAGTAAGTATGTAAGAAAAAGGAGCTAAGCCTCAAACATCAGAGTGATGCTGGGCAACAAAGCTGATTGTTATCAAATCAAGACATTTATAGTACAATTAATGGAGTAAACAAGTCTTTCGCCATAAAGGTGAACTTCTAAGGCCTTTGGGTATATGATTTTCCCAGAACATAGATAATATTTTCCGGAGCTGCACTCATTTTCTGGGCCTTTTTATATTAGGCTGGGGTAATGCTTATATTTTATGTGTCTTGGTTTGCAAAGCTAATGTGCTCCCATGTCATTATCCTCATTGGCACCATGGTGCTATGTGTAAAATCAAATAATCCAGCTTTTGGAATCAATTAGGTCTTTATTGGGCTATTTTCTGCATTTGGGGGATACTATAATTAAATAAGATGATTGGGAAATGAATGCTGTCCAGAGCTGCATCATCCAGTAGGCTAGCTACTGACCATATGTATCTATTACATGTGAATGTAAATTAATTAAAATAAAAAATTCAGTTCCTCAGTCTCGCTGGCCACATTTTAAGTCCTCAGTGGTTACATATGGCTAGTTGCTATCATGTTAGACAACAGATATAGATATAGAACATTTCCATCATTGTAGCAAGTTCTATTAGACAGTGTTGTTCTAGAGAATAAAAATGTAAATAGGAGATAAAACTCTATATGGGAAAATTTGAGTTATTTGGCCTCAAGAAGAGGTACCTGGAATAGAGGGTAAGTTAATAGCCATTGGCTATGTGAAGAACTATAGTAATCATCCTACCACTTCAGAAAGAAACAGTAAATTAAACTCAGGTAAAATTATAACAGGAAGGATTTAGATTAGATCTTTGGAAGTCCTTCCAGTCTACGAGGATTAAGAAGCCCTGGAATAAACTGAATATGCAGAATGAGCATGTTTTCTGAATTATTGATAAAAATATGTAGGACAGTAATTTCTAACAGTTTAAAAAGTATTCACATGTATGGGTGCTATTTTTTTTTATAGGAAGTTAAAGAAGATTCACGTATCATTATCCCCTGCCTCCAGCCCTGAGTGTGATGTTGCTTTTAGCATCTGTTGTTTGAGAAGCTATTTGAGGAAGAAAAACTGCTATGAAATCAGCTTAACACTTTGAAATCAGTAGCTAAATACAATTAAAAATATGATATTTTGTGTTTATGTGAGACATATTGTTTAGTCAGCCCCAACCAACATTGGCTACTCATGTTTATTCTTAGATCTCTTTTAATTACTCTGAGCCCTGTCACTATTAGAGGTCTGTGGTTCATGCCTAGTACCAGGGGTATACACACTCAATTCAGAGGAAGTTCAAGGGAGTTATTTGGACTGGACACTATAGGCAGAGGGAAATGACTTTTCAGTGTTCTATGTGGACCTCACGATTAATTAGTTCTGCTTATATGTTTGAGTTGTGCTACTTTCTTTTTCTGGCCGATAGCCAGATTTTTACCAATTTGATTTGAAATGAAATTTTTCATTTGATTTAAAATCAGGCCATTGTAGGCTTTTGAAAGCTCAACGATAGCTTCTCATGTCTTATCTTTAGCACCTTGAAAGATCATTTTATTAAATATAAAGCCAGATGATCTCCTTTATCTAAGATGTCCATTGGAATAAGCGATGTGCACACATTCTGCACCCAGCAGGACCTTCAGTTATGAACATTTAAGCGTGAAAATCTCGAGTTCCTTTTTTAGTCATGCAACCTTGAATTCCTTGAGAATGTGATTCTTTTTTCTACCTTTTCTTTAAATCTACATTAATAACATAGGTCTGTGAACATCTCATTGAAAGGGATTAGCCCCTAGGAGAAAAGGGATTTGGATTCTTGTGCTCATCAGCCCAGGATGGGGAGTTCAGGACCATTGGTTAAAGTTATGAGAAACTTGGTCATTTGGTGTATAATCCCATGCAGACAACAGAATATGTTAGGGAAGCAATTATGAGCGTTAATTTTCTTTTAATCTTGCTTTATTCTGTAGACTGGACTCTGATGGCAAGCAAACAGATTCAACCGTCCAGCAGAGGCAGCCTGTATCATGGTTCAGTGAAACCCTAAATCCCTTAGTCGCTTTAAGAACAATGTTTCTTTCAGAAGTGCCATAGGCACAGTTTATAGAAACCAACATTCATGTCATCTTAGCTATAGGAATAGTCCTGTCTATAATTGAAGATGAATTTTGTCCCCCCATAGCTCTGGACTAGTCTAGGGAAGGAGGCATTCTTTTACAAATTGGACTTCAAAGACACGTTACTGATGAAACATCATCTTTAAGTTTTAGGGCCCATAAACTCTTAAGAAGGGGAAAGGATAAAATATTTTAAATATAGCACAGTTTAAGGAGCATTTATTATCAACTCTTTGTCAGGCAGTGGGGGTATGATGCTCTTTAATGGGAAAGCTCAACATGTCAACATGCAATAACAACATGATGTAGTAAGTTTGGTTTTAGAGCTGTGCAGAGATTTCCATAGTAGCGCAGAGGAGAAGCGCCCAGCCTAGCCTGTGTCACTGAGTAGGGGCTGGAATTAGGGACGTCCTCCTAGAAAATGTAGTATCTAAGATGAATCACGAATGATTTATTTATTTTTTAAATGGTAAGGAGACAGAGTTGGAGGAAGATGAGATCATAAGAAGGACATAGGATGATGTGTGCAGAGCGCTACAGAATGTTCTGTTCTGGTAGAACATAAATAACAAATTGTTGAGTATCAGGAGGTTTAGAAACAAAGAATGTCACAAACTTTCCCTGAATGTCACATGATCATCTCTCTTTTCAGCTCAGTATCCCAAAGAAAAATAACAGAACTAAAATACGTACCTATGCACACATTTTTCAAGTGTAAGGAAAGTGCATACTCTGAAAACAATAAGGACAGCATTTGAAAGAGGTTTAGCTGTGGTCAAAATTAAAGCCATTAGCCAAAAAAAAACTAGAGCCCTGATCTTGTCAGAACCAAAGAGAGCAAAGAAAAAGTTTCAAGTACTGATCAACTCTCGAAAACCAGATTTTTTTCCCCCCCAATAGCTCCTCAAATGGCTTAACAACAAGCATTTTCTGGGCGTTTTGATTTACTCATGTTGATGGTTGTGATACAGAAACAAGAGTGGAGCCAGCAGAAATAATAGTTGTTTCCTCAATTCCAAAGGGACAGGCTTTGTTCTTTTGATGGTGGGGACTCTGTAGCAGACAGCTAAATACATCCATGCTCAGCCTCATTTATAGCCTGTTGGACTCAATCTCCAACAAATTCTTAGCCAGAAACATACTCCACCTCTCACCCACCCCCTCCCCAAAAGGTATTCTTTATGTAAATAAAACTCCATCCTGTTACTCAAAGGATTTGGGCATTTGGTTCTTCATTAGCAAACTCTTTGAAGTATGGGTCCCAGCACATCTGTAAAGAGTCTTAGGCTTTTCTAAGGCTATTTTTGGATTTTGAGCAAATTTAACAATTTCTACAGCATAATGTCTCATTGTTTTCTTAAAACCTTAGGATTAGAAAAACATATAACTTTAATTTTCTTCTGTTTTAGTCAGAGACTGAGATTTTCATCCTGGTCAGAAAAAAACATTTCCCCAAAGCAACGGCTATTTACAAAACCATGGAAAATTTTTACTTTCTTTCTCAGCACAGCATGAGAATTGGAAAACTCTTGGAGAACTGATAAAGGGTACAGAGCGTGTTCTTTGTTTCTTGGCAAAAGAAGCTTCTTCTGTCCCAAGAGCTATATAGTTGGAGGAAACATAAATCCACCCCCAAAAGAGCCCAAATCATATCTGGATTCAAGTGGAAAACCACTTTCCTGGTTATGCTTCAGTGGCATCCTTTGGCTGATTCAGGTAATACTTTTCCCACAGAGGAAGACTTATGAGTTCCTCTAAATGGGTTGACTATGCTATATGCCTTTTCATTCAAAGAAACTCAATCCACATACTTTACAGAAGCAGGAGGTTGTCTTTTGAGGCTGCTAGGTTTAAGAATGTCTTGTGGCCAATAGTATGCCACCTGAATAAACACAAGCACTGTATGGGTCTCCCCAAGAGGGCTTTCTCAGGATGGAAGGTAGAGAAGCCACTGTTTTCATCTCCAGAAAAGCTGAGAGGAGTTTACTTTCTTAAGAGAGATATGACTCCATCTGGGCCTGACTTGTGCCTTGTCTAAATCTTTGGAGGGAAAGAGGCGGCAGGCACATACATCAGGTCTGCTATGAGTCACAGAGATTTACTTCAGGAGGGATAACAATGTCAGATTTAGGAATGAGCCTGTAGACTCTGTCAGTTTTTCACCAACCGCCAACCCCATTTTGGATGCCAGAGTGGAAAGGAGAGATGGGGTAAGTATAATGGACAACTGCAGGGAAGAAAAGAATACAGCCTACTTTTGATTTGAGCATCTGTGAAAAACCAAAGGAGAAGCAGGCATTAAACAAGACAGATCTTTATAATGGGGAAACTTTTTAGTTTACTATACTTTCCACCCAAGATAGTTGTGGCATAGCTATAGATATTCAAATGGAACAACATTCTCACTCTCTAAGGAACAAATACTCTTGGTTTGGGTTTGAGGCTGTTCTTGGAACCAGATTATTGAGAAAGTCCTTGTAATCAGCTAAAAATAAATGCTCCACCCCAACCCCAATATCTACCTCCTAATTTCTGGAAGCTATAGTATTAGCTTGTTTGGAAAAAGGGTCTTTGCAAACATGATTAGATGAAGGATCTTGAGATAAAGACATTATCTTGGATTATCTGTATGGGCCCTAAATGCCATCACAGGTGTCCTCTTTATAAGAAACAGAGCAATTATACTAACCGAGAGGAAGAAGCTGTGTGACCACAGAGGCAGAGATTGGAGTGATGTAGTCACAAGCTAAGAAATGTCAGCAGCCACTAGAAGCCACCTGGCAAGCAATAGATTTTTCCCTAGAGCCTCTAGAAGGAGTGTGGCCCTACCGACGTCTTGCTTTGGGTCTGTGTTATTGATTTTAGACTTTTTTTTCCCTCCAGAACTGTAAGAAAATACATTTCTGGCATTTCGGGGCACCATTTTTTTTTTTTTCCAGCAACCACAGGAAACTGATACAGTCTCAGAATGAAAACATTGACAAGTTACTATCCCCTCAGTGCCATCAACACGGTGTGTGTAGTAAATTAGGGAGAAAGGCAGTTGTTCAGGTGCTGGTCATACTGGTCCACTGGAGCCCAGAATCAGGGGGTAACAGATGAGCAGAGAGACTGGAAGAACAGAACAAGAAGAGAAAACGGGAGGTGCAGCTGGGGGACAGGAAAGGGTCATGAGAACACTGGATCCTGACAGCTTTTGTAGGAAGTTTGGCCTGTCCCCATGAAGTTGGGAGAAGGCCCTGAAGTCATATGCCATCACCATCTCTAGACACTGAATACGTAGGGCCTTGCGGAATACAAAATAATGTCCACTTTCCTGGATTGCCACTAGACGGAGCAGTAAAGCAACAGTGCAAGAGGGAATTTGATGGTCCTGAAATATTCATACCTCTTTTATCCCCTATTGTCCAAACCCTGTCCTCACCATCTTCCTCCCGCCCCCTGCTGAAGAGTGCAGATAGCAACTTTGATGTCCGAAGACAACTTGAATTGAAACAACTTCATAAAATGAGCTCATGACACCTAGAGTGCTTTTAGTTTTTCCTCTCTTTTATTTATTTTCTCTTTTCTTCACTTCATGTGGTTTATTGCTATGTTAGAAGAGCTCGAATTGAATTTGAAAATGTGTTATACAGAACTCTGAGTTGTTTTAAAGGAAAGCTTTATATTAATACTTATCATCAATCCATTGATTACCTATATATCTATCTATAATGAGGACCTAAAAAAAAGTGAAATCTTTTAGACAAACTAATATGGGGATTATTATAAGTTTGGAAAGTTCTCAGAGACACAGTTTTGGGAACAAAGAAAGCTCAAATGAATGAGCTCCCATATTTTACCACTTCTGTGTTGTGAGGGTAAATCTAAAGTATCTGTTTCAACTTTCCCACTTTGGTTTATTCATTCACTCACTTCTTTGTATTTTCATTCATTCATTGATTTAAGCACCTGCTGAGTATAGGTAGTATGCCAAGTGTGTGGGCTACAAAGCCTGAGAAGCCTCTATCCTGTCCTTGAAGGGCTTCAGAGGCTGTGACTTGGTGGCCTACCCAGCTTTCTCTCTTTAAAGTGGAATTTGCATGCTTTTTCTGTTTTACCACAGACCAACTCTTCTTACTGTGTTATATATAGATGGCTTTATATGTTTACATTATCTACCTCATCCCTGAAGACAATGGAATTTTAGATTCTCGACTTAAATTCTATTTGGGAAGAACAGTCTGTGGGGCTGCCCTTATTTCAGACTTTAATTCTTGAATCATTATCAACCTCCCATGGCAACTGGAGACATGGAGTCTGGGAACCAAGACTAGACTGGGTGAGTTGATGGAAAATGCCTGAACACTGACTGAATGAGGATATGGCTGCAGAATTGAATGTCCTGGTTGGAGACTGGAGCCCAGTAACAAAAAGAGTGCTGTGAAGTCTGATTCTGGGTCCTGAGCGAAAAACATTATTCCTTAGGGGAGACCTGGGAGTCGCAATTTCCCTCTTAGGAATATAAGAACTCCAGGGACAAAAAAATCTAACCCAAATCCCAGATGGATGGCACTGGCATTGTCACCTGGTAACTATAATAACAATGAAGAACCAGTTCCTGAGGATGATTCATGACCTGAGGCAAGTTAACAGAGACTTGGCAGTATCAGATGACCAGCCCCAGGATATTCTGGGTGTGGAGATGACTGGCAGTTGTAAGAATTCAGGTTTACATCTTGTTATAATTAGTGCATAGAACAGTGCCTGGTACGTAGTGGATACTGAATAAATATTTGTTGAATTGAATCACTTTTTGCACTTGGGATAGGTTAAGTTGGAGGTAGAGTAAGATAGGGCTGTGTTTTGGAGCTCATGGAATTCTTTCTTTCCTTTTTTATTTTTTATTTTTTAAACAAAGGTTTATTTCTAAAAGACAAAAGAACCATAGGAGGTAACAGTCTGTCGTCCTAGAGCTTGTGGGTACAAAGACAAGCAAGTGGCTTAACTTCTTTGACCTTCAGTTCCTCTATGTGTCATGAAGGATTAGAGGAAGTTCCTTGAGAAGGCTGCTGCAAATTATGAGCGCTAAAGAAAAGTTAGGGGGCAAGAGTAGGCAGGATGGGCGAAGTTGGTCAAAAGGTGCAGACTTTCAATTATAAATAAGTCCTGGGGATGTAATGTACAGCACGGTGACTATAGTTAATAATACTATATTGTATATTTGAAAGTTGCTAAGAAAATAGATCTTAAAAGTTCTCATCACATGGAAAAAAAACAATTTGTAACTGTGTGATGATAGATGTTAAATACTTATTGAAGTGATCATTTTCTATATATATATATGTATAGAATCATTATACTGTGCACTTGAAACTCATACAATGTTATATGTCATATACCTCAGTAAATGTTATATACCTCAGTAAAATAAATTGAAAGATAAGAATTATTTCTCCAGAAATGTGTAGCATGCTTTTAAAAACATACCTGTATTAGCTATAGTATTAGAGGTTTATGAGTATTCGAGGCTTGTACTTAGGAAGTGGTGTTTTAGTGTCTAATTTTCTAGTTGACTGTGTCCCAAGTGGCCATACAAGGTGGTATTATTTTGGAAAATGTGTCAGATTCTAGTCTTTATCTTGTTGAATCTATTTCTCAGATGTCTACTAAATATATCCACAAGACTACCCAAAATGGAAAATTATTAATATTTAATGAAGCTTCTCACATCTTAGGGAACTAGACCTTCTTCTGTTAAAAAAAAAAAAGATAGTAAAAATTATGTGTGCACTTGATAAGGACAAAAATTGTGCTCTCAATTGGAAACCTAGTAGAAAGCAAATCGGTGTTAGAACTGTCTACCTAGTTATCACCACTAAGTTTTGATAGATCAGGTCCATCAAGAAATAACCACCATTTAATAACAGTGGCAATAATAATAAAAATAAGTAGTGGTAACAAAAACTACATATAGAGAGGGCCTACTCTAAGCTAATTGCTATGTTAAGCTCTTTGCTTATGTTCATGACTGCAATTAAACCTTACGATAGTCTTGAAAGGTAGGAATAATTGTTCAGCTTCAATAAATATAGAAGCTGGGACTCAGTAATTAAATAACTTGTCAAAGGCTACACAGCATGTAAAATTCAACCAGGCCATAAATGCAGGTCAGTTTTGTTCTAGATAATACAATTCTTACCCTTGACCACTTTCCCTCTTATCCCATACCTATAAGCAGGGAAGAAGAAGATGAGCATCTTTTTGTGTCACATAATTTATATAGGGTTACATAGGGTTGTCTGATCTAAGCCTCAAGACATCTTTGTACAATAGATAGCATATTGGAAATAGTATTTCCACTTAACAGAGAAGGAACCATGGCTCAGAGAGGCAAGGTAATTTCCTTAGAGTTAAAATAGGTCTGAGACTGGAGCTTATGTCACTTTGACTCCATGAAGTTACCTTCTTTCCATTATCCTAATAAATTTTCTACTTACTAAGCATCTTTTCTGTGCTAGGCACAATATTAGGTGCTTTTTGGGAAAGTATCACTAATTTTCACAAATACTCCTTACGGAAGATGTTTTGAGCCCCATTTCATCAATGAGGACACTGTTAAGAGAGTTTAAGTGGCCTGTCTCAAAAGTTAGCAAAGCCTGATCAGGCACAATTTCTAAAGCCTCCCATATTGCCATATTAAGTGATTATATATATACACATGATTTGAAAAGTACTGAAGAGTCCTTTATACAATTTTCTCCTCCCCATATGCTTGCTGCAAGGATCATAATTCCACCATTAGACATTTATTTATTTGGTCTAAGTAATTTCTCCCTATTGTTAGAAAAGGTTACTATGGAGATAGGAAATCTGATGGAGAGCACAGAGAAAGGGATCTTTTTGGAATATGGTATTTAATTTATAGGACTAGCCTGAATGAGGAGTCAAAGGGAAGTTCTAGGAAACCAGAGTCCAGCAGAAGGCATGACATGTTGTGGAAAAGTGGGAAAGCATCCAACTGTGCCAGTGGGTCATGTTAGAGGACAAGTTGCTTAGAGCAGTGATTCTCAAACATGAGAATCATCCAAGGGCTTCTTAAAACAGATTGCCGAGCTCCACAGATTTCTGATTCAGCAGGTCTAACCGGGGTCTGACAATTTGCATATTTAACAAATTCTCAGGTGATGCTAAGGTTGCTAGTTTAGTGGCCACACTCTGAGAACTATGGTGCTATAGCCTGGTACTGAGAATCAGGAGGTAAAATGGTGTTTGGAGGCAGAGAGATGCCTGGCACTAGAGTGTTTGGTCATCTTCTGCTGGGTACTGTATACAAGGGGCAGTAGGAGAAGAGACAGTAGAAGAAACACAGATTGGGGAAGGAGAAACCAATAGGATTTTAAGATGTTCTTTGCATTACCACGATGTATTTTACATTATGTCTCATTTTTTAGTCTGTATGTAGCACGGCTAAAAAATATGTAAGGAAAACACAATAATGCCTTGCCTTCCATGAGTGTATATTCAAACAATGCCCAAACAGATAGGATTGGCATTTAATACATGTATTAGTAGTAACTCAGAAACAACATATATACACCTGGATAGAACTGAAACGTCATTTATTAATTGGAAAAATCCTAATTTCTTCCCTTCGTAATGGGTCCACATGGTTGACTAAAAAGTCAGAAAACATAACCTAATTATAATGCATTTATGTAAAACAGATTAGTTTTCTCTTTAATTATGTCTTTTACATTTAGCAGACTTTGATTTGGTTCAAATTTCAGACACTTGGCTTGACCATATGAATTTAAGGTACAAACAGGTGGCTCAGAATTCTTGGCTGTTTATTTCCTGAATCCCGGAGAGTCATGTGCTTAATAACTGATGATGTGTGATGAATTTTCAGTGAATGCCTCTGGGTGGACCGTTCTGACTTGCAGCTCAGAGAGAAGCTGGAACAGAAAGCAAAGGAGATGGTTGCAAATCCCTTAATGAAATTTTTAATAAAAGCAGCTTTGAATGCATGCCTTTTTCACATCATTGCATCCAACCATTTTTGAGAGTCGACATAACTGATCAAGAGAGTGAGTATTAAGAATGCAAAAAGACAGCACAATTAAAGAGAAAGGCACACCTGGGAATAAGTGAAGGCCAGAAAGTAGCTTTGAACCAGAATCAGGAAATTTTCATGGTGGCCAGTTCTCATAGAGATTTTTGGGATGCCTATCTTTCAGTTCCTTAAGCTTGAAGAGTAAATGTATGTGTAGAACTTTGTACTCACCACCACCAAGTCACCTGTTCCTAGAATTTTCATAGTGCAAAGAAGAAAACTAGTGTGCAGGAATATTACAAGGCCAGTCTTTTGCCAGGAAAACATTGGGAACTGGGAATCAGTGAGGAAGTAAGCTATGTGGAGGTACTTCTTAAGAGCCAAATGGTCACCCTTGCTTTCTTCCTAGGCTGTTTTCACTATCCACTCTAGTGAGAGCCTCTTTTTCAGATGGCACTGATGTCATCTGGTGGACTTCATTATTGCTATGCAGATTTCAGACTCTCCTAGTCAAAAGGGATGATGAGAGATCTCCTGGAGAGACACCTGTGATACTTAGACTCCTAAGCTGCCCTTACCTCTCAGTTAACTACTTTTTTCCCGTCCTTCCTTTAAAAATAAGTGCTGTTTTTAAGCCTTTTTCAGAGCCAGAACACAGGTATACACTGACCTCAAAAGCCCTCATGGTGTTCCCTAACACATGTAATTAAATAAAAAAATCACCTGTGGCAAGCCCACTGAAGGAGAGAGACTATGAGGGCAGGCACAACTGTCTTCTCAACAATTATGTGCAGACATCATTAATAAATTCCCCCCTGAAGCAGTAATCAAGCCAGTTCTTGCTTTTGGCAAAATGTATAACTGCTGCACAGAAATAGCTGTAATCAGACCAAGATTAGAACAGAGGGAGGCTTACTTTATGTATTTCCTCCAATAGTTTTTGAATAAGTGTTACATGGCGCTAAGCAGGTGGGTTTCTCAATGGTCCCGTGTGTATGCCCCTCAGGACCCCTCATTCATTGACACGTTTATTATACATGCAGAGGAAAAGTTTCCCCTTGCCCCATTTTTGAATCTTTTGTGTTTTATCAACAACAGAATGAAATACCTTCTCTGTACGTTTACACTGAAAGCGTATGTGTGTGGGTATCTCAAAAGACCCCACTGAGGTCTATTTCACTGCAAGTTGTTTTACGGGGGAGGGAAAAGAAAGGAGATGAGAAGAAAAGTTTTTTTTTTTTTTAAAGGATTTTGTGGCTTTTGGCACTGTTAATAATTTGTGTGGAAAAATAATGTTTTCTTGTGTGTTTAATCCTGTGCCAAGGCAGCTGCTGGTGCAGTAGCGTTCTGCAACAAATTAGAGGGCAGTTAAAGTGAGATTTTCCACCATCAAGAACAAAGCAAGGCCAGTTAGCATGAGGACAGCTTGTTCTAGTTGCTAATGTGCTTAAAAACTTGCTGCACATAATTTAAAACAGCTTTTGTGTGAGAATGCCGCTCCAGTTTCTGAGGTCTCGTTCTAATTCTAAATCAAATGGAAGCAGCTGAATTAGAAAATGACAAGTTATACACTGACGTCGCCCGCCCTGGCTACAAAGATAATTTTTTTCATTATTGCTATTGATATGAAAGTTAATTCCTCTCAATATTAAAATATCTAATGGATGACAGCTGTCTGAAATATGAAGCCTGTAGCCCCTATTTACCGAAGGAGAACTCTCAATAACTGTGTGGCAGCTCTAACACACTTACAAATTATTTAAAGATGTATTACCTTTGCTGGTAAAGAAGCAGATGTTAAAGAGATTCAGTGCCTCCTTAAAAGTTGATCTGAATCTCAAGGGTTTTAATCAATGTAGCTTTTTATTTCACTGGCTTGGAATTAAATGGGATTCTTCAGTTGAAATGCATTGGAAAAGAGCATGCTGTAGTCCAAATACTTTCCAGTGCCTAGAATTTAAAACTTTCATTTATAACTCGGATAGACTGCAGAGAATTAAATCTAGGTGGGAGAGAAATAGGAGAAGGCAGATTTTCAGTTGAAATTTTTGCCTACTTAAACACGGGCTGGGCATTGCTAGAGTGGTGAGAGTGTTCAGACCCTGTGTGAGGAAGACATGAAGATTCAGCTCCTAAATTCACATTCATTGGGCTGAATATTAAGTTATTCTTAAAGGCCAAGTGCACTGCGGATACTCTCGCTAATAGGATTTCAAATGCTATAGTTGTAGTTATCCTAGAAAATACTAATTAAAGACATTAAGGTTGAAAGAAGGCCTTGACGAAATCTCAGAGGTTCAGATTTCTTGGGAGACTGTATACGTTTAAGGATAAATGAGAGGATTTTGGCTAAAGTAAATTAAATAGCAGAATTTTATTCAAAAGAAGCTTAGGAAGCCTTTTATTTTGCCATAAACACCTAGAGTTGGAAAATTACAGTAACCCTTAACAAAGTGGGCATTGGGATGCCAACCCCTCTGCACAGTTGAAAATCTGCATGTAACTTTTGACTCTCCCCAAAACTTAACTACTAATAGCCTACTGTTGATGGAAGCCTTACCAATAACATAGTCAATTAATACATATTTTATATGTTATATGTATTATATACTGTGTTCTTACAATAAAGTAAGCTATAGAAAAGAACATATTATTAAGAAAATCGTAAGGAAGAGAAAATACATTTATAGTATATATTAAAAAAAATTCCACACGTAACCTGTGCTTTTCAAGGTTCGACTGTATACATTTTTTTTTTGTCTATATAATGTCAAATATGGACTTCTCTGGATTCACTTTCTTTTAGAAAATGTAAATTGGTCAAATACTTAGTATTTATAAACATTTATTTATGTCTAGTTGAACTGAAGTGAATCAGAAATCGGAATCGAAGTAGAGAAAGTATGGATAAGGCCTCTTAACACACAGTAAAAATGAAGAGGTGCTTATTTGGTGAACAGTGAACAGCTACTGTGCGTGGTTGTGTAGGTTGTATACTGTACAACTCTGGAAGGTATTGTTCAGTCTGTAATCTGTGAATGATATCAAAGAGTTTTGTAGTGTATAATTTGTATGGCCATCTGTAGTCATGCCTGGATTGGATTGATTTTAAAGTACGTGGACAAACTTATCTGGCAAATCTTCCCCTGTGGATAATCACAATACCTGATTATCTTGTTAAAGTATCATTATAAAGGATAAGATTTAAATAGTTTATATCAGGAATAGTATCTGTGAAGAATCATACTTTAGTTAGCTAACACATTAACTTCTCCATACGTTTTTAGTAAAAGAGATAGTGTGTCTATTAGTAACCAAGATGCTAGAAGAAAGGAATATAGTAAATATCAGTTTTAATGGTGAAATAGGAAAATATTAGTAGTTTAAGAGGCAGGTTAGGAAGAAGAATAACCATTGTATCTTACACAGCAAAGAAACAGTTTGAGAGCATTGAAGACCTGGGCCGAAATGATACAGAAAGGAGGAAGAAAATCTTAGCATATTTCAGAATTTTCATAGGGCTATCCTAATTGAAGGAACAAATATTCATTTAAAATTTCCCATTATTTCTGTCTCCAGATTGATAGGAAAAGGCCTGCAGGAATATTTTAAAATATTTTATCTTTTTATGCACTTCTAAAAGGCTAATTGGTTTCCCCAAGATTCAGCATTTTAACAAATAATTATTGGGCACCTTTTATTGAAGAGATGTGGTGGAGCTTGTAATGGCACATGCCGTAGTTCCTGAGGGGTGAGGGAGTTCAGGGAGCTATTTACCGATTCCTGTCTCTTATAGGTTACTACAGGGAGTAACTTTCTGGGACTTTCTGAGCTTGTGGAAAATGCTCCAGTTGTCACATAAAGCCTTCACGTAGATAGGTGTAGGAAGCCATTGGCTTGTAAGGGAAATATCCATAGGTGATCTCTAGGAGGACCGATAGGATATGGGCAAAGCACCAACAGTATCTGCTATAGTGTAATCCTTATAACCAAGAACAAGAAAGAAACAAAGAATGGGATTCTGTGGTCAATGCAGAGTTTCTTTATCTTTACACTTCTCAGTAATTTTAATATTCATTATGCATATTCTAAAAGGGAACACATTGTACACGTTTTATCAAATTTACTTAAACATAGAACACATGTTTTGAGAAACATCTTGCAAGGCTAATGCATGGAACATATTTTGTA